>NC_053027.1:237009502-237086995 GCF_003073215.2 Triticum urartu | reverse complement strand
GGGTTCCACTTTCACATCCATGCCATGCCAATCATTGAGCTTTCCTGAAATAATCATCTTGGAATAGCATTAGCTCAATGAGCTATATGTTGTTATGAATTACCAAAACCACCTAGGGATAGTTGCACTTTCAATCTCCCCCTTTTTGGTAATTGATGACAACATATAGATCAAAGCTTCGACAAATGATAATAAGCATGAAATATATCGTCGCTTTGAGAAGTATGTGATAAGTAAGAGCTCCCCCTAAATTTGTGCATATTTAAAATTTGCTTTGGACTGCAAATGCACAAGGAGTTAGAGTCATGGGTTACTCTTCCATGTCACATACATCTTGGTGGAGCGCTTAAAATGATAAGAATGAAATACATGCACTCATCACCAAGAATAGTGAATGATCACATAAGATAGATAAGATAATAGCATTAAGTAAACATTAAGTGTAGCTTATGATCAAACACATGATCATCAATGTCTCACGAGCAATGACATAGTATCTCAAGCACTCAAAAGCAAACAAAGTTCGAAAAACCACCAAATAAAGCAAGAGAGAAAAAAGCAACACTCTCTCTCTCGAAGCCTATGATCTATACATTTTTCTCCCCCTTTGGCAACAAGTTACCAAAAAGTTCCTAGAAAATGCATAGTGCTAGATCGACACTCAGGCTTGATCTTCAGGTGGTGGTGGAGTCCGGATCACTCCAAGGACGAAGGCTTCCGTAGACGCTGAAGTAGACGCTGGAGTTGGAGCTGAAGTAGATGCTGGAGCTGGTGGAACTGAGGCTGTAGCTGGTGCAGAAGTGGTGGCTCTGGTGTCAGCAACTGGCACTGCAGACGACCTCGGACCTCGTGGCACTCTGGCAAAGGCATTAGTTGTAGTCCTGCCTCTCCTCTCCTGCATGTCATCCTGGAGCTGCTCCACTGCAGTCTGAATCTCTGTCACCTTGACATCCAAGTCATAGAACTTTTGTTCCATGATTCTCTCTAGGCTTGCCTGGTTCTGAGTTAGGGTGGCCAGTCCTTTCTCAATCTGCAGGGTGGATGCAATCAGGTAACCAAGCTGCTCTTGTTTGGTTTTCAAGAAGTACTCAGATGCCTCCTCTTGAGTAGGCATCTTGGCAGCTTTCTCCTTCCTCGCCTTCTCATTCTTTGCTTGTGCTTGGGCAGATGATGGTTCATTCTCAGTCATCACAACTTGATTGTCCTCAAAATCTGGACGGATGGGCAGGTGTTCCTTGTCCAATAAGTATATGCCCGTGCCCATCTTGGAGTTGATGAGTTCCTGAATCTGTGGGGCATATCCACAGCTCCTCTTCTGATCAGCTGCTGTCCTCTTGATAGTTTCTACTATGAGGCTCATGACCTTGAATTTCTGAGGCACATCAAATACATGAAGCAAATTGATTGCATGGCCTCTGATCATCTTGTGATCACCTGACTTGGGCAAGAGAGTGTGCCTAAGGATCCAGTTAATGGTTGGCAGCCCTGACAGAAGATAATGCACAGACCCAAACTTGAAAGTATCAAGTGCCTCGTTTGGAATTTCCTTGTACATATTGGACATTGAGTTATGATCCATATTTTTCTTGGCATAGATGTCCAAATCATCTGCTTGCTCCTATTGGGCATTAATCAGCTGAGCCCATTCAGCAACTGTGGACTGGTACCTCATACCCTCTGACATCCAAATTATCCTACCATCTGGATAAAAATGTGCTGTGGAGTAGAACTGCATGATAAGCTCCTCATTCCACTTTGTGAGCTTCTGCCCAACAAAGTCTGCAACTCCACAAGCACTAAAGCTATCTTGCACTCCAGGATAGTGCTCTTCATTGTCCTTGATGTACTCCCAATCAACCCATCTCATGTCACAAACTATGGGCTTCTTGTCTAGCAGCACTGTCTCATAAAAATCTTGCTGCTCCTTGGTGTGAAACCTGTAATCCACAGCAGTTCTTCTCCTTGAAGCGTACGGATCTGCTTCTCTCCACTTCCTCAGCCTTGAATCTCTCCTGAGCTTCATATCCTCAGCCACAGGATGAGAATCGTTGTGGTCTGGGATCTTGGGCTTGAGTTTTCTGAGTACTTGCTCTTCATCATCTTCTTCTGCAGCTTCAGGCACTGGGGCCTTGTTCTTCTCAGTTGCAGGTATGCTTCTTGTATTTCTCTTTGGTGCAGACTTGGGCTTGGAGGCAGCTTTGGGTGCTTCTTTGGGCTTAGATGTGGCAGCCCCTGTCCTGATAGCATCACCCATAAGCTTAGGTGCCTTAGGTGCTGGTGCAGCAACCTCTTCTTCCTCTTCCTCTTCCATGATGGAAGCCTTTACAAGCACTCTGGCTACGGTCTTCTTCACCCTTTCCTTTCTTTTCTTGCCTTCAGCAGCAACTGGCTCTATGGGAGTGGACTTCTCAGGAATCTTGGTTGAAGCTCTGGCCTTTGGCATAGGCTGCCTGCCTGCTGGCCTTTTGATTTTCATCCCTGGCTTTGTGCCTTGAGCTGACTCAACTCTCTTGGAAGTTGCTTCCTCTTCTGCCACATAGTCTTCATCCTCAGAATCTGAAGTTCTCTTCTTCCTCTGTCTGGTGGCAGCTTTTGGCAAATTGCTAGGGGTGCTCCTGCTGCCTTCATCTGAAGAGCTGGAGGGACTAGTGCCCTCACTCATGTGCACTTGCTGTTCTGACACATTCTGGCTGTCACTCTGATCTGACATGATGAACAAGCTGACTGCTGACCCTGTGAATAGTTTATAGATGAGGTAGAGTGGATGAGCATCACAAAATGCAGAGATTTTTGCAAAAGAATGATCCAAAAACTTAGTTTTAGTTTCCCACTAAAATCATCTCGGATCTACCGATTTTTAAACTCGGTGATACCGAAGCAGTTTTGGTACCTAAACTAGTCAAACTCGGTCAGACCGAGTCACAGTTCGGTGGCACCGAGACTGCTAGGGTTTCACAAAGTTCCAAAATCGGTCACACCGATAGGTAATTCTCGGTCAGACCGAGTCTCACTTGTGCAATGGCATAAGCCAAATCGGTGGGACCGAGTTTTTCAACTCGGTGGGTCCGAGATGGTTTCGGCGGAAACCTAACCCTAAAATTTTCGAATCAAACCTAATCTACGAGCACATTGACTGGATAGGAGTGTTTCAATCGTGGCAAGAATCATATGATCACAATGTGCTAAGAATCGGATTGGAGAATAGCACAAAGATCGAGTCCATACCCTAGTTCGGCGGAGACTCGCTACGGCGGCAATGGCGGGGTAGAATTCCGTTGACAGCGATGGAGACCAGCGACTGAAGGCGGCTGGCAGCGAGGAGACGATCCGGAGACCATGTTGGCAGAGCAGGCTATCGCGCGGGCGAAGGGGTTCGGAGAAATTTCCAAATTTTTGCCCGTGACTATATATAGCCCGACCCTGTCGGTGTGACCGAGTGGAACAACTCGGTGGCACCGAGATTCATAACTGCAAGCCGTTACTGAAACTCGGTGTTACCGAAAGGTTCAAATCGGTTGCACCGAGATCGAAAACCTAGATCAACTTAATGATCTCGGTAGGACCAAAAGTGGGGTATCGGTCAGACCAAGAATCATAAAGAGGTTTTGGAAGTTTAAGTCTATGACGAATCGGGGACTCCGAGCGCTCCTCACACATAGTGGTTCGAATCTGACTTGATCAAATTTTGTGATGTAGCATGAATAGAGTTTGAGACGAGAAAAGCATAGATAGCTAGAGGAGGTTCTTAGGCATTCTTGTCCATCCACTTGGCAAAAGGAAATAAAACCAAACAATCAAAACAACAAGTGGATGTCCTCGAATGAGTAAAATATGCAACCAGCATGCTCACACAATAAGATGGCAAATGAAATATGTGACAAGGCATGCACAACCAATTCTAGCATCTATCAAGCAATTTGCGATGACAAGGTCAACTATATATGAGTATATTGACTTAGGAGTCAAGTGAGAACACTTGATCATAGGTCATACTCATCGTCTAAGCTCAAGTGGGGTTACCACTTTTACATAAAGCATTGTTGTGTTCACATCTTTAGAGTTGCTTTAGCTCAAGTCTTAGAGTAAAGCTCCCCCTAGATGTGATATCCCCCCTTAGAGGGATGAACTAACCTCGGGTTTTGTCGATGATGACTTCATGTAGATGTTGAAGATGTGGATGCTCAATGTTGATGTAGATCACTTGGAGCTATACATTTGAGTGAATTGCACTTTCAATACCTACATGGGTTAGTCCCACAAGGAACAAACAAGGATATCCATAGACATAGAGTGATGCACACACAAGATGATGTCCATGAAAACTTTTAGGTTACCTTGTCCATTGTCTTACCAACAAGAGGGTTTGTGACTCCTTGAACTAGTGCAAGATGTGGAAGTTGATTGCACTTGTTCTTGCCAAAATGATAAGAGTGAAGTATGTTGGCGGAGTCACCCTCAAGAACTCTCTAGTTCTTCTTCTTTTGGATCCACACCATCTTGATGGGAATCCTTGGAGTTGTAGTCGTACTTGATGAAGTGGAACTTGAAGTAGTCTTGGGAATCCACTTGACTAAGGTCTTAGGAGCTTCTTCAAATGCATCAATTTCCTCTTGAAGCTTGTCCTTGCCTTTTTGCTTGTAGTCTTGTGGTGGAAGATCATCTTGAGCTTGTGTCCCCTTAAAAGAAGTATCATACTTCTCTTGTTGAGGAACAAACGTTGTCTTGGGGTATTGATCTTCTTCCCACTCAACTCCATTGGCATTGAACTTTCGTTCAAAACCAACACCTTGATTCTTCCGGTGCATTCCTTGCTTGCGCACAATTTCCTCGAATTTCTTACTCCCGGCAAGGCTTTTGTACACTCCTTTCTCTATAATTCCCTTCAATAAGCTATTTTCTTGCTCAAGTGTAACTTGGCTAAGAGAATCATTAGTGGAATCAAGAGAACTACTGGAAGCAACAATATTGGATTTAGCATGATCATTGTTACTGCTAGAGGAAGAATCTTTCTTGTTCTTGTTACTAGACTTGACTTGAGGCATGTAAGTGGATAAAAGTAAACGCTTGGCAATGTAAGAAGAACTTTTCTTGCGGAGATCATCATTGATTGCTTTTAAGAACTCATGCTCTTGCTCAAGATTGAGCTTTTCAAAGCGTAATTTCTCATGAGCTCTTAAAAGTTCTCGATGATCTTCGAAGATAGTTTCATGAGCTAACTTAAGAGTGTTTAGTTCTTTAGTTAGAGCCTCAATCTTCTCCTTATCATTGTCATTCGTTTTATCTTGATTAGCATGATTAATTGACGTTTCATCATAGTATTCATCACTAGAGTTGTCAGCAAGCAAATCATCACCTAACAAGTCATCTTCATCACTATTGAAATCAACATACTCGGGGTGTGTTACCTTAGGACCTTTGGTCATGAAGCATCTTCCAATTCCTTCATTTGGTGAGTCAAATATGTCGTAGGGGTTGGTTGACACAAGTGCTAGACCGGCAACACCTTCATCTTGAGTATCTTCGGAGTCGGAGTGATAACTTCTCTCGGAGTGGCTGTGGGAGTCGGAGCCGGATACCCATTCACCAACATGAGCTTGATGCCTTCGTTTTGTGTAGCTCCTTGATGATTTTTCCTTCCTTTCCGAATCCTTGCTTCTCCGTGAGTATCTTCGTTCATAACGATCATCTCTACTCCTTCTCTCTCTTGGTGGTGATTCTTTGCTTCTTCTTTTTGGAGAATCTTCTCTTCTCTTGTAGGGAGCCGTACACTCATTGGAATAGTGTCCGGGTCTTCCACAGCTGTAGCAGTTTCGCTCTCGACTAGAAGATCTTTTGTCATTGTAGGACCTTGACTTGAAGCTTCTATCTTTGCTTCTACTCTTGTAGAACTTGTTGAAGTTCTTCACCATTAAGCTCAATTCTTCATTGAAGTCTTGTTTCTCACTTGATGATGTAGGGGCTTCACATGA
The DNA here is from genome assembly GCF_003073215.2 of Triticum urartu. Taxonomy (NCBI): domain Eukaryota; kingdom Viridiplantae; phylum Streptophyta; class Magnoliopsida; order Poales; family Poaceae; genus Triticum; species Triticum urartu. Next base: position 237,081,026 of record NC_053027.1, on the reverse strand, counting down.
GGCTTTATAGGCACCACTTGATTTGTTGTGAAGTTCCTCTTTATCCTTAAGTGACATCTCATGAGCAACAATTCTTCCAATCACCTCCGTTGGCTTGAGATCTTTGTAATTGGGCATCATTTGGATCAATGTGCACACGGTATCATATTTTCCATCCAAGGCTCTTAGAATCTTCTTGATGATGAATCTATCGGTCATCTCTTCACTTCCTAAGCCGGCAATCTCATTTGTGATGAGAGCAAGCCTAGAGTACATTTCAGCGACACCTTCACCATCCTTCATTTTGAACTTGTCAAGTTGACTTTGAAGCACATACAACTTGGATTCCTTGACGGAGTCGGTACCTTCGTGCATATCAATCAAAGTGTCCCAAATTTCCTTTGCATTCTCAAGACGGCTGATTTTGTTGAATTCTTCGGGGCATAATCCGTTGAAGAGAATATCACAAGCTTGAGCATTGTATTGCAACATCTTCAACTCATCCGCGGTAGCTTCACGGTTTGGTTCTTTCCCATCAAAGAAGTCACCTTGCAAACCAACACACACAATAGCCCAAACGGCGGGGTTATGTCCAAGAATATGCATTTTCATTTTATGCTTCCAACTAGCAAAATTAGTACCATCAAAGTAAGGACCTCTACGGTGATAATTTCCCTCGCTAGACGCCATACTCTCCTAGGTTGTGAAACCAAGGCTATGACCACCAAAAGCTATGGAGATCAAAGAAAATGGAGACCAAAGCTCTGATACCACTTGTAGGATCGAAAGTATGATCGAAAGTATGTCTAGAGGGGGGGTGATTAGACTACTTGACCAAATAAAAACTTAACCTTTTCCCAATTTTAGTTCTTGGCAGATTTTAGCTATTGTAGGACAAGTCAAGCAATCATCACACAATTCAAGCAAGCATGCAAAGAGTATATTGGCAGCGGAAAGTAAAGCATGCAACTTGCAAGAATGTAAAGGGAAGGGTTTGGAGAATTCAAACGCAATTGGAGACATGGATGTTTTTCCCGTGGTTCGGATAGGTGGTGCTATCCTACATCCACGTTGATGGAGACTTCAAACCACAAAGGATAACGGTTGCGCGAGTCCACGAAGGGCTCCACCCACAAAGGGTAACGGTTGCGCGAGTCCACGGAGGGCTCCACCCACAAAGGGTAAAGGTTGCGCGAGTCCACGGAGGGCTCCCATGGCCATCACCCACAAAGGACTTGCCTCACTAGCGGTAGATCTTCACGAAGTAGGCGATCTCCTTGCCCTTACAAACTCCTTGGTTCAACTCCACAATCTTGTCGGAGGCTCCCAAGTAACACCTAGCCAATCTAGGAGACACCACTCTCCAAGAAGTAACAAATGGTGTGTAGGTAATGAACTCCTTGCTCTTGTGCTTCAAATGATAGTCTCCCCAACACTCAACTCTCTCTCATAGGATTTGGATCTGGTGGAAAGAAGGTTTGAGTGGAAAGCAACTTGGGGAAGGCTAGAGATCAAGATTCATATGGTAGGAATGGAATATCTTGGTCTCAACACATGAGTAGGTAGTTCTCTCTCAGCCGAGAATAATAGGGCAAGAAGGACTGCAATCTATATCAAGAACGATAAAATATACGGGCACATAATTCCTATTTGCAATAATAAGAACATCATAAATTCTTCCCATAGGTTTCTTAATAGTGGAATCCGCAAGATGCAAGTTTAGAGAGCAATCATCAAAATCACGGAAATCTAGCAAATCACACAAAGTTTTGGGAATAGTAGAGACACTAGCACCCAAATCACACAAAGCATAAAACTCATAATCTTTAATTTTAATTTTAATAGTAGGTTACCACTCATCATAAAGTTTTCTAGGGGTAGAAACTTTCAACTCAAGTTTTTCTTCATAAGATTGCATCAAGGTATCAACGATATGTTCGGTAAAGGCTTTATTTTGACTATAAGCATGAGGAGAATTTAGCACGGATTGCAACAATGAAATATAATCAATTAAAGAGCAATTTTAATAATTAAATTCCTTGAAATCCAATATAGTGGGTTTAGCATCATCTAGGGTTTTATTTCTTTTAATCCCACTTTTATCAATTTCACCATCAAGATCTAAATACTCTGAATTTTTAGAACGCGTTCTAGGTAAAGGTGGATCATATTCAGTCCCATCATTATCAAGATTAATATTGCAAAACAAAGATTTAATAGGGGACACATCAATAACTTTTAGATCTTCATCTTTATTTTAATAGGAATTGGAAAAACACGCTTTAATAGCGGTTCTTTCCTTGCACTCGTCAATGGAAATTCTCATGGCTTTGAGAGACTCATTGATATCATGCTTAGGTGGAATAGATCTAAGCTTTAAAGAATCAACATCAAGAGAAATTCTATCAACGTTCCTATCCAAATCATCAATCTTAAGCAATTTTTCTTCAATCATAGCATTAAAATTCTTTTGCGAAGAAATAAATTCTTTAATATTTGATTCAAAATCAGAGGGCATCTTATTATAATTTCCATAAGAATTGTTGTAGGAATTACCATAATTATTAGAGGGATTACTAATATAAGGCCTATGATTGAAATTTCCTCTATACGCGTTGTTACCAAAATTGTTCCTACCAACAAAATTCACATCCATAGATTCATTATTATTCTCAATCAAAGTAGACAAGGGCATATCATTAGGATCAGAAGAAACACTCTTATTAGCAAATAATTTCATAAGTTCATCCATCTTTCCACTCAAAACATTAATTTCTTCTATCGCATGCACCTTTTTATTAGTAGATCTTTCAGTATGCCATTGAGAATAATTAACCGTAATATTATCTAGGAGTTTAGTAGCATCTCCTAAAGTGATTTCCATAAAAGTGCCTCCCGCGGCCGAATCTAAAAGATTTCTAGAAGCAAAATTCAATTCGGCATAAAATTTTCGTATAACCATCCATAAATTCAAACCATGAGTAGGGCAATTATGTATCATTAATTTCATTCTCTCCCAAGCTTGTGCAACATGTTCATGATCAAGTTGTTTAAAATTCATAATATCGTTTCTAAGAGAGATGATCTTAGTGGGAGGGAAATACTTAGAGATAAAAGCATCTTTGCACTTGTTCCATGAATCAATACTATTTTTAGGCAAAGATGAAAACCAAGCTTTAGCACGATCTCTAAGCGAAAAAGGAAATAGCTTCAATTTAACAATATCATTATCGACATCTTTCTTCTTTTGCATGACACACAAATCAACGAAGCTATTAAGATGGGTAGCGGCACCTTCACTAGGAAGGCCGGAGAATGGATCTTTCATAACAAGATTCAACAAAGCAGCATTAATTTCACAAGATTCAACATCGGTGAGAGGAGCAATCGGAGTGCTAAGGAAATCATTATTGTTGGTATTGGTGAAGTCACACAATTTAGTATTATCTTGAGCCATCGCGACAAACAAGCAATCCAACACACGAGCAAACAAAAAGCAAATGGGCAAAAGAGGCAAATAGAGAGAGAGGATAGAGAGAGAGTGGGCGAATAAAACGGCAAGGGTGAAGTGGGGGAGAGGAAAATGAGAGGCAAATGACAAAGAATGTAATGCGGGAGATAGGGATTGTGATGGGTACTTGGTATGTTGACTTTTGCGCAGACTCCCCGGCAACGGCGCCAGAAATTCTTCTTGCTACCTCTTGAGCACTGTGTTGGATTTCCCCGAAGAGGAGAGGATGATGCAGCAAAGTAGCGTAAGTATTTCCCTCAGTTTTTGAGAACCAAGGTATCAATCTAGTAGGAGGCTACGCGTGAGTCCCTCGTACCTACACAAAAACAATAGCTCAACGCAACCAACGCGCTTAGGGGTTGTCAATCCATTCACGGTCACTTACGAAAGTGAGATCTGATAGAGATGATAAATAATATTTTTGGTATTTTTGGTATAGAGATGCAAAGTAAGAAGTAAAAGAAAAGCAATATTAAAGTAATGGAGATTGATATGATGAGAAAGAGACCCGGGGGCCATAGGTTTCACTAGTGGCTTCTCTCAAGAGCATAAGTATTCTACGGTGGGTGAATAAATTATTGTTGAGAAATTGACAGAATTGAGCATAGTTATGAGAATATCTAGGTATGATCATGTATATAGGCATCACGTCCGAGACAAGTAGACCGAGTCCTGCCTGCATCTACTACTATTACTCCACTCATCGACCGCTATCCAGCATGCATCTAGAGTATTAAGTTAAAAACAGAGTAACGCCTTAAGCAAGATGACATGATGTAGAGGGATAGTTTCATGCAATATGATAAAAGACCCATCTTGTTATCCTCGATGGCAACGATACAATACGTGCCTTGCTGCCCCTTCTGTCACTGCGAAAGGACACCGCAAGATCGAACCCAAAGCTAAGCACTTCTCCCATGGCAAGAACAACCAATCTAGTAGGCCAAACCAAACTGATAATTCGAAGAGACTTGCAAAGATAACCAATCATACATAAAAGAATTCAGAGAAGATTCAAATATTATTCATAGATAGACTGGATCATAAACCCACAATTCATCGGTCTCAACAAACACACCGCAAAAAGAAGATTACATCGAATCGATCTCCACAAGAGAAGGGGAGAACATTGTATTGAGATCCAAAAAGAGAGAAGAAGCCATCTAGCTACTAACTATGGGCCCGTAGGTCTGAAGTAAACTACTCACACTTCATCGGAGGGGCTTGGATGATGATGTAGAAGCCCTCCGTGATCGATGCCCCCTCCGGCAGAGCTCCGGAACAGGCCCCAAGATGGGATCTCGTGGATACAAAAAGTTGCAATGGTGGAATTAGGTTTTTGGCTCCTTGTTCTGATCGTTTGGGGATACGTGGATATATATATGGGAGGAAGAAGTACGTCGGTGGAGCTTCGAGGGGCCCACGAGGCAGGGGGGCGCGCCCTAGGGGGGGCTCCCTCCACCCTTGTGACCGCCTCGTGGCTTTCTTGACGGAGGGTCCAAGTCTCCTAGGTCTTATCTGATGAGAAAATCACGTTCCCGAAGGTTTCATTCCGTTTGGACTCCGTTTGATATTTTGTTTCTCCGAAACACTGAAATAGGCAAAAAAACAGCAATTCTGGGTTGGGCCTCCGGTTAATAGGTTAGTCCCAAAAATAATATAAAAGTGGAAAATAAAGCCCAATATAGTCCAAAACAGTAGATAATATAGCATGGAGCAATAAAAAATTATAGATACGTTGGAGACGTATCAAGATTCATAGCACAACAGGGGATTCTGAACCAGCGCCACCGCAAAAACTACTACTCCCTCCGTCCAAAAATAAGTGACTCAACTTCGTACTAGTTTTAGTACAAAGTTAGTACGAACTTGAGTCACTTATTTTGGCATGGAGGGAGTACATAATACCGCTTTTGATCATCGTGATTGCTCTTATCTTCTATGCGGTCATATCATAGTCTACATAGATGATGAAACATGAGTATGTGACCATGTAGTTGCATGTATTGGGAACTTGTAATGACTTGTAACGCTATTTCAAGACATGTATTTGACCATGATTGATGATGATGAGATACTTAAGACATGTCGAGACTTCTAATAACTTTGGCTCATCGATGACTCACTTGTTTTTCAATGAATATGCATGTTATTATATAAATGGTGGATCTATTTAAATGTGTATAGAGCCAAACCGCAAAAAAAACTACAAAAGTTAGTAGTGGCGTGGGGGTAAAGATTACCAGTAGCACTCAAATAACAGTAGCGCTGGCTAGCTACACACGCTGCAGGTAAGTATCAGTAGCGCTGGAGGGAAGAACGCTATAGCTAGCTTCATCTACCAGTAGCGCTGGGTCAAACAAGCGCTACTGCTAAAAAATAGCTGTAGCATCGTAGCAGTAGCGTGCCTGCCTGCGCTACTAATAGCAAAAAAACAGCGCTACTAATAAGGGTTTTCCTAGTAGTGATTTGCATCAAATTTCTTGTTCAAAGTTTATAAAGAAGAATTACATAAACATAAGTTTGTCCTCAATTTCAGTCTTTAGTTGTACAACCTAGTTCCTTATTTGTACCATGTAAATTAAACTAAACATAGCAAGTTATCTTCTTTGGCACTATGTGTATGCTTGTGTTCTTGATCTGTAATCCAGTGGTGTGGTGAAACTACCAACTCCAGCACAATGTCATATCCTGCTATGTCTCAACTATGAACAATGCCATATTATATTAATGTTATTTAAATTGTGTCTCTTTATTTAACAATCTGAAATGGTATAAATTGACAGTACACTCACCATTCGTGCTTATACGTTGTTTAGAACTACATGTATGCTTGTGTTCTTGATCTATAATTTAGTGGTCTAGTGAAGCTGGCCGCTCCTGCACAATGCCATTTCCTGTCGTCTTAACTATGAACAACGCCCATTATGTTAATGCTATTTTAAACTGTGTCTCTTTATTTCTGACAAAGAAATGAGATGAATTGACAGCGCTGATGCTTATACGTGCAAAACCTGTTATCTACCTACTTGTTTCTCTTTCAGGGTGACAGCACTGATGCTAGGAAGAACTGCCACAATGATAGTGAGACGAACCCATTGTTGGTCCCTCTAACATATATTCCAGAGAAGAAGGCAACACATCTTGAGGGTAGGGATACAACCACAAAGTCATGTCTTGATGTAGTGTTGAACTTACTCAATGACACAAGCTTGATGAAGTCGCCGCCTGAATCTGTTCGACTTCTTCAGTCTGAAATTCAAGCAGAAAGACATGCTTCCGCTCAAATCCAACTGGAACTCCAATCTCTATGCAAGATTAACCATAAGTACAGGACGTCTATTGATGCTATGCAGCTTAAGTTGGTGGATATAAGCGTCAAAGAAGCATAGTCTCATCAGGTTGCTAAGCTACTTGCGCTGCAGCTCCTGGGCCAAGCTAACCTTTCTTCAACTGTGTTGAAGTGTTGTCGGTTCTGTCTATTATTTTGTCGTCCTGTTTACTTCCACTAGTGGCGACCTGCACAGTTTATGGAGTCTGATGTCTGGTTGCCCTTTATTATCGCTAGCGGCAAACTTTGATGCCCAGGGGATGTAATATGATGTAATTCATTTGTTGTATAGTCTAGGTTTATTCTTCATCACGATGTTATACTTTATTTGTTGTTTATGTTATCATCACTCTGAGAAAAGGTCATAATCTTCGATCAGTGCGCAATGAGCCAATAGGTTAGGTTTATTAATAATAATTTCTGTACTAAAATTGGTCGGTCACTAATCGCTAGTACGGGCCGAACCGTGGACCTACAATCATCTTGGGCCATTAGTTAGGTCTAGTCTTAATCTGGCCCACTATTAGTTTCGGGCCTTTAAACGGACGAGTAAATTGCTTGCCTTTATAGGTTGAAAACTAGATCCAACCTTAATTGTGGCGAACAAATCACGGGCCGACAGCGTGCTGTAATATAAATTGGCCCATTATTGGCCCATTCATGTGACGGGCCATTAATAGGCTGAAATGTTTTTGGGCCTTGGCTGACCCAATTACATGACGGGCGGGAAGCAGGCCAGATGTATAACGGGCCAAAATTAGGCCCAACACTCTCAAGGGCCTTTAACAGGCGAATAGGCAGTTTGGGCTAGAATGTATCCACGAAGACTACGGGCTGTTAAGAGGCCAAAAGTAACTATGGACCAGAATTAGGCTGAGGTGCAACTCGGGCCTTTAAATGGCCAAAAGTGAAACCTGGCTGAAAGAGGCCCATATGTAGACAGGGCCGCTGACAGGCCGAAACTAATATCAGGCCGAACTGTTAAACTGGCCATTAAAAGGCCGAAGAGCAAATCTGGCCCCCAATGGGCCCAATGGCACAGTAGTTGTTAAAGGGTCGTATTTGTTATGGACCGTAATTTGGCCCAATAAATGAAAGTCAGTTAGCGGGCCGGATCAGGTATGGACCGTAATTTGGCCCAAACTATTGCAGGTTGTTAACGGGCCGGATCTGATATGGGCCGTAAACTGGCCCAGAATATTGCAGTCAATTAAGGCCCGTATCTAATGTGGGCCATAATTTGGTCCAGAAAATGTTAATCTGTTAACGGGCCGACCCATTAGATCTGATGAAATCTTGTGGGCCTGTTCCTGGGCCGGCTTTTAAACCTATATGGGCCTCTATTGGGCCATCCCATGTGTCAATGTTTCATTGGCGATTCTTGTCAAATGGACGGTTGACATCTGTCCCAACGCTGAGCCGACAGTGGATCGTCGGCGAATGCAAATTATACACGTGGAAAATCGCCATTGGTCCGGGTTGTTAACGGGTTATCGGATCCAAATCGGAACCCGATAGCTTAACGGCGACCCATTATGGTGGATGCCACATGTCCGTTACCCTTGACGAAAGCACTTCTATGATGCGTGATTTATCATCATGGAAGTGGACACTTCTGTGATGATAATTTTGGTAATGTCATGGAACACTTGTACGACAGCACACGTATGACTATCTTGATTCTATCATAAAATCGTCATGGATGTACATGCATGACAGAAAACGTGACCTACTATGACAAACACGTATCATCACAGAAGTGATTTTTTTTGTAGTGGAGTAAAGAGACTTGCTGGTAACGAGATTGAACTAGGTATGAAGATACCGATGATCGAATCTCGGGCAAGTAACATACCGATGGACAAAGGGAATTACGTATGTTGTCATAAGGTTTGGCCGATAAAGATGTTCGTAGAATATGTAGGAGCCAATATGGGCATCCAAGTTCCACTATTGGTTATTGACCAGAGAGGTGTCTCGGTCATGTCTACATAGTTCTCGAACCCGTAGGGTCCGCATGCTTAACGTCTGTTGATGATATAATGTTATATGAGTTATATGACTTGGTAACCGAATGTTGTTCGGAGTCCCGCATGAGATCACGGACATTACGAGGAGCTCTGCAATGGTCCGGAGGTAAAGATTGATATATAGGACGATGATATTTGGACACCAAAAGAGTTTCGGGATGTACCGGGTAGATATTAGGTCATCGGAAGGGGTTCCGGACACCCCTGGGAGGTTAATGGGCCATGGGCCAAAGGGGGGAACAGCCCACAAGGGGTTGTCGCGCCCCTCCTAGGCCACAACCCTTGGGGAGAGAAGGAAAGGGGGGATTTGGCCTCCCCCTTCCTTTCCTCTCCCCCCTTTCCTTCCCTCCTCTGGGAAATATGGTAAGGGGGCGCGGCTAGGGAAGGACACCAAGTAGGATTCGACCCTACTTGGGGCGCCACTTGGACTCTCCCCTCTCCCCACCTATATATATGTGGGAGGGGGTGCCACACATAACCACGACAATTGCTTAGCCGTGTGTGGCGCCCCCTCCACCGTTTACACCCTCGGTCATATTTTCGTAGTGCTTAGGCGAAGCCCTGCGAAGATAGCTTCACCATCACCGTCACCACACTGTTGTTCTACCAAGACTCATCCACTACTTCGCTGGCTTGCTGGATCAAGAAGGCGAGGACTTTACTGAGCTGAACGTGTGTTGAACGCGGAGGTGCCGTACTTCGCTACTTGGTCGGTTGGATCACGAAGAAGTTCGACTACATCAACCGCGTTACTAAACGCTTCCGCTTAGGGCCTATGAGGGTACGTAGACACACTCTCCCCTCTCGTTGCTATGCATCTCCTTGATAGATCGTGCATGTGCGTAGAATTTTTTTTGTTTTCCATGCAACATTTCCCAACAGTGGCATCCGAGCCAGGTCTATGCGTAGATGATATGCACGAGTAGAACACAAAGAGTTGTGGGCGGTGATAGTCATACTGCTTACCACCAACGTCTTATTTTGATTCGACGGTATTGTGGGATGAAGTGGCCCGAACCAACCTTATATGTCCACGCACATGAGACCAGTTCCACCGATTGACATGCAACTTGTTTTGCATAAAAGGTGGTTGGCGTGTGTTTGTTTCTCCTACTTTAGTTGAATCGAATTTGACTACGACCGATCCTTGAAGAAGGTTAAACCAGCAAATTTGATAAATCACCATTATGGTTTTTTCGTAGTTAAGAATGGTTCTTGCTAGAAGCCCATAGCAGCCACATAAAACTTGCAACAACAAAGTAGAGGACGTCTAACTTGTTTTTGTAGGGCATGTTGTGATGTGATATGGTCAAGATGTGATGTGAATATGTTAATGTATGAGATGATCATGTTTTGTAATATCGACAACCGGTAGGAGCCTTAGGGTTGTCTCTTTATTGTATGAAATGCGAGCGCCATGTAATTGTTTTACTTTATCGTTATGCATTAGCAATAGTTGGCGAGACGACCCTCACGCAACGATGGAGATCAAGGTGTCGAGCCGGTGATGATAGAGATCATGACGATGCTTTGGAGATGGAGATCAAAAGCACAAGATGATGATGGCCATATCATGTCACATATTTTGATTGCATGTGATGTTTATCCTTTATGCATCTTATTTTGCTTAGAACGACGATAGCATTATAGATGATCCTTTCACTAAATTTCAAGATAAAAGTGTTCTCCCCGAGTATGCACCGTTGCCAAAGTTCGTCATTTCGAAGCACCTCGTGATGATCGGGTGTGATAGACTCCACGTTCACATACAACGGGTGTAAGACAGTTTTGCACATGCAGTATACTTGGGTTAAACTTGACGAGCCTAGCATGTACAAACATGGTCTCAGAACACTGGAGACCAAAAGGTTGAACGTGAGTCATATAGTAGATATGATCAACATAGAGATGTTCACCATTGATGACTACGGCATCTCACGTGATGATCGGGCATGGGTTAGTTGATTTGGATCATGTTTCACTTAGATAACTTGAGGGATGTTTATTTAAGTGGGAGTTTATTAGTAATTTGATTAATTGAACTTAAATTTACCATGAACTTAGTCTTAATAGTTTTGCATATCTATGTTGTAGATCAATAGCTCGCGATATAGCTCCCCTGTCTTTGATATGTTCCTAGAGAAAACTAAGTTGAAAGATGATGGTAGGAATAAAGCGGACTAGGTCCGTGATATGATGATTATCCTCATTGATGCACAGAAGTATTATGTCCTTGATGCACCGCTAGGTGACAGACCTATTACAGGAGCAGATGCAGATGTTGTGAACGTTTGGCAAGCTCGATATGATGACTACTTAATAGTTTAGTGCGACATGCTTTACGGCTTAGAACCGGGACTTCAAAAACATTTTGAATGCCACGGAGCATATGAGATGTTCCAAGAGCTGAAATTGGTATTTCAGGCTGTACGATCGAAAGTATGTCTAGAGGGGGGTGATTAGACTACTTGACCAAATAAAAACTTAACCTTTTCCCAATTTTAGTTCTTGGCAGATTTTAGCTATTGTAGGGCAAGTCAAGCAATCATCACACAATTCAAGCAAGCATGCAAAGAGTATATTGGCAGCGGAAAGTAAAGCATGCAACTTGCAAGAATGTAAAGGGAAGGGTTTGGAGAATTCAAACGCAATTGGAGACACGGATGTTTTTCCCGTGGTTCGGATAGGTGGTGCTATCCTACATCCACGTTGATGGAGACTTCAACCCACAAAGGGTAACGGTTGCGCGAGTCCACGGAGGGCTCCACCCACAAAGGGTAACGGTTGCGTGAGTCCACGAAGGGTCCACGAAGAAGCAACCACCCACAAAGGGTCCACGAAGAAGCAACCTTGTCTATCCCACCATGGCCATCGCCCACAAAGGACTTGCCTCACTAGCGGTAGATCTTCACGAAGTAGGCGATCTCCTTGCCCTTACAAACTCCTTGGTTCAACTCCACAATCTTGTCGGAGGCGCCCAAGTGACACCTAGCCAATCTAGGAGACACCACTCTCCAAGAAGTAACAAATGGTGTGTAGGTAATGAACTCCTTGCTCTTGTGCTTCAAATGATAGTCTCCCCAACACTCAACTCTCTCTCATAGGATTTGGATTTTGTGGAAAGAAGATTTGAGTGGAAAGCAACTTGGGGAAGGCTAGAGATCAAGATTCATATGGTAGGAATGGAATATCTTGGTCTCAACACATGAGTAGGTGGTTCTCTCTCAGAACATATGAGTTGGAATTGTGTATGTGTTCTGATGGCTCTCTCCACAAAGGAAGAGGAGGTGGAGGGGTATATATAGCCTCCACACAAAATCCAACCGTTACACACAGTTTTCCAATCTCGGTGGGACCGAATCAACAAACTCGGTCGGACCGAAAAGGTAAACCTAGTGACCGTTAGAGATTTTCGGTGGGACTGACATGCAACTCGGTAGGACCGATATGGTTAGGGTTTGGGCATAACGTAATCTCGGTGAGACCGATTACACAAACTCAGTGAGACCGAATTTGGTAATTAGCTAACCAGAGAGTTGGTCAGGCAAACTCGGTGGGACCGATTTGCTCTTTCGGTGAGACCGAAAAGTTACAAAAAGGAAACACTGAATTTACATTGCAATCTCGGTGGGACCGATTCGCTCTTTCGGTGAGACCGAAAAGTTACGAAAGGGAAACAGAGAGTTTGCAATCCCATCTCGGTGAGACCGAGATCCCTATCGGTAGAACCGAATTGCTAGGGTTTGGCAGTGGCTTATGACAAGTGAAACTCGGTGGCGCCGGATAGAAAGAATCGGTAGGACCAAGTTTGGCTTAGGGTTTAGGTCATATGTGGATATGGGAAAGTAGTTGAGGGTTTTGGAGCATATCACTAAGCACATGAAGCAAGAGGCTCATTAAGCAACACCTCATCCCTCCTTGATAGTATTGGCTTTTCCTAAAGACTCAATGTGATCTTGGATCACTAAAATATAAAATGAAGAGTCTTGAGCTTTTGAGCTTGAGCCAATCCTTTGTCCTTAGCATTTTGAGGGTTCCACTTTCACATCCATGCCATGCCAATCATTGAGCTTTCCTGAAATAATCATCTTGGAATAGCATTAGCTCAATGAGCTATATGTTGTTATGAATTACCAAAACCACCTAGGGATAGTTGCACTTTCATAGGCTCATGCCCGTGTTGAGAGGTATGAGACCTCTCACAAGTAATTTGCCTACAAGATGGAGGATAATAGCTCAGCGAGTGAGCATGTGCTCAGAATGTCTGGGTACTACCATCGCTTGAATCAAGTGGGAGTTAATCTTCCAGATAAGATAGTGATTGACAGAGTTCTCCAGTCACTATCACCAAGCTACTAGAGCTTTGTGATGAACTATAATATGCAAGGGATGACTAAAACGATTTCCAAGTTCTTCGTGATGATAAAATTGGCGGAGGTAGAAATCAAGAAAGAGCATCAAATGTTGATAGTTAATAAGACCGCTAGTTTCAAGAAAAAGGACAAGGGAAAGAAAGAGAACTTCAAGAAGAATGGAAAGTGAGTTGCCGCTCCCATGAAGAAGCCCAAAGCTGGACCCAAGCCTGAAACTGAGTGCTTCTACTCCAAAGGGAATGGTCACTGGAAGCGGAACTGCCCCAAATACTTAGCGGATAAGAAGGATGGCAAAGTGAACAAAGGTATATTTGATATACATGTTATTGATGTGTACCTTACTAATGCTCGTAGTAGCGCCTGGGTATTTGATACTGGTTTGGTTGCTCATATTTGTAACTTGAAACAGGAGCTGTAGAATAAATGATATTGGCTAAGGACGAGGTGACGATGCGCGTCGGGAATGGTTCCAAGGTCGATGTGATCGTCGTCGGCACGCTACCTCTACATCTACCTTCGGGGCTAGTTTTAGACCTGAATAATTGTTATTTGGTGCCAGCGTTGAGCATGAACATTATATCTGGATCTTTTTTACTGTGAGACGGTTATTCATTTAAATAGGAGAATAACGGCTATTCTATTTATGCGAGTAATGTCTTTTATGGTCATGCACCCCTGATGAATGGTCTATTTTTGTTGAATCTCGATCATAGTGATACACATATTCATAATATTGATGCCAAAAGATGCAAAGTTGATAATGATAGTGCAACATATTTGTGGCACTGCCGTTTAGGTCATATTGGTGTAAAACGCATGAAGAAACTCCATGCGGATGGACTTTTGGAATCACTTGATTATGAATCATTTGATACTTTTGAACCATGCCTCATGGGCAAGATGACTAAACCTCCGTTCTCTGGAACAATGGAGCGAGCTAATGACTTATTGGAAATAATACATTCCGATGTATGCGGTCCGATGAGTGTTGAGGCACGCAGTGGGTATCGTTATACAGACTTATGGTGAAGCATGTATTTACAAGAAAGTGAGTGAGAGCTCTATAGCATCTCTGATGTTATATGTGGATGACATATTGTTGATCGGAAATGATGTAGAATTTCTGGATAGCATAAAAGGATACTTGAATAAGATTTTTTTTTCAATGAAAGACCTCAATGAAGCTGCTTACATATTGGGCATCAAGATCTATAGGGATAGATGGAGACGCTTAATAGGACTTTCACAAAACACATACCTTGATAAAGTTTTTGAAGAAGTTCAAAATGAATCTGCCAAAGAAAGGGTTCTCGCATGTGTTACAAGGTGTGAAGTTGAGTAAGACTCAAAGCCCGACCACGGTAGAAGATAGAGAGAGAATGAAAGTCATTCCCTATGCCTCAGCCATAGGTTCTATAAAGTATGCCATGCTGTGTACCAGACCTATTGTGTACCTTACCATGAGTTTGGCAAGGGGTACATAGTGATCCGGGAGTAGATCACTGGACAACGGTCAAAATTATCTTTAGTTACCAAAGAGAACTAAGGAAATATTTCTTGGTTATGGAGGTGATAAAGAGTTACATTGATGCAACCTTTGACACCGATTCAGATGACTACGTGTCTCAGTCTAGATACATATTGAAAGTGGGAACAATTAGCTAGAGTAGCTCCATGCAGAGCATTGTGGACATAGAAATTTGCAAAATACATTCAGATCTGAATGTGACAGACCCGTTGACTAAACTTCTCTCACAAGAAAAACATGATCACACCTTAGTACTCTTTGGGTGTTAATCACATGGCGATGTGAACTAAATTAGTGACTCTAGTAAACTCTTTGGGTGTTGGTCACATGGCGATGTGAACTATGGGTGTTAATCACATGGCGATGTGAACTAGATTATTGACTCTAGACTGATGGAAATTTGCCCTGGAGGCAATAATAAAATGGTTATTATTATATTTCCTAAATAATGATAAAGGTTTATTTTTCATGCTAGAATTGTATTGATCGGAAACTTAAATACATGTGTGAATACATAAACAAATTTCGTGTCCCTAGTAAGCCTCTACCAGACTAGCTCGTTGATCAAAGATGGTTAAGGTTTCCTAACCATAGACATGTGTTGTCATTTGATAACGGGATCACGTCATTAGGAGAATGATGTGATGGACAAGACCCATCTGTTAGCTTAGCATATTGATCGTTCAGTTTATTGCTATTGCTTTCTTGATGACAAATACATATTCCTTCGACTATGAGATCATGCAACTCCTGGATACTGGAGGAATACCCTGTGTGCTATCAAACGTCACAACATAACTGGGTGATCATAAAGATTCTCTACAGGTATCTTCGAAGGTGTTTGTTGAGTTAGCATCGATCGAGATTAGGATTTATCACTCCGAGTATCGGAGAGGAATCTCTGGGCCCTCTCGGTAATACACATCATAAGAAGCCTTGCAAGCAAAGTGACTAAGAAGTTAGTTGCAAGAAGATGTATTACGGAACGAGTAAAGAGACTTGCCAGTAACGTGATTGAACTAGGTATGAAGATACCGATGATCAAATTTTGGGCAAGTAGCATACCGATGGACAAAGGGAATTACGTAAGTTGTCATAAGGTTCGAACGATAAAGATGTTCATAGAATATGTAGGAGCCAATATGGGCATCCAGGTTCCACTATTGGTTATTGACCGGAGAGGTATCTCGGTCATGTCTACATAGTTCTCGAACCCGTAGGGTCCGCACGCTTAACGTTCGTTGACGATATAATGTTATGTGAGTTCTATGATTTGGTGATCGAATGTTGTTCAGAGTCCCCGGATGAGATCACGGACATGGCGAGGAGCTCCGGAATGGTCCATAGGTAAAGATTGATACATAGGACGATGATATTTGGACACCGGAAGAGTTTCGAGATGTACCGGGTAGATATCAGGTCACTGGAAGGGGTTCCGAACACCCCCATGAGGTTAATGGGCCAAAGGGGGGAACACACCATCCCACAAGGGGCTGGCGCACCCCTCCTAGGCCGCAGCCCTTGGGGAGAGAAGGAAGGGGGGGAGTCGGCCTCCCCCTTCCTTTCCTCTCCCCCTTTTCCTTCCCCCTCCGGCAAATATGGTAAGGGGGCGCGGCTAGGGAAGGACCCCAAGTAGGATTCGGCCCTACTTGGGGCGCCCCTTGGCCTCTCCCCTCTCCCCCACCTATATATATGTGGGAGGGGGCACCACACATAACCACGGCAATTGCCTAGCCGTGTGCGGCGCCCCCTCCACCGTCTACACCCTCGGTTATATTTTTGCAGTGCTTAGGCGAAGCCCTGAGGAGATAGCTTCACCATCACCGTCACCATGTCATCGTGCTGCCGGAACTCATCCACTACTTTGCCGTCTTGCTGGATCAAGAAGGCGAGGACTTTACCGAGTTGAACGTGTGCTGCATGCGGAGGTGATGTACGTTCGGTACTCGGTCGGTTGGATCACGAAGAAGTTCGACTACATCAACCGCGTTACTAAACGCTTCCGCTTACGGTCTACGAGGGTACGTAGACACACTCTCCCTCTCGTTGCTATGCATCTCCTTGATAGATCTTGCGTGTGCGTAGAATTTTTTTGTTTTCCATGCAACATTTCCCAACATTATTTGGTTGCAGGGTTGTTTGAGAGAGACCATCTTCATCCTACGCCTCCCATGGATTGATAAACCTTAGGTCATCCACTTGAGGGGAAATTGCTACTGTCCTACAAAACTTTGCGCTTGCAGGCCCAACATGAGTCTACAAGAACAAGTTGTGTAGTAGACATCTGGCTTCACTAAGCACAACGGTTTAGAGCGGAGGACGAACTAGAGGGAGAGGGGGCACCGCACATGGCTTGGGGATTCATGGTGTGTGGGCCCCCTGCCCTCCTCACATATATATAGGTGGAGGGGGGAGGCAACCCTAGGCGCACCCCAAGGGGTCGGCGGCCACCCTAGGGTGCCTGCCCTAGGCGCCCCCCTCTTCCTTCTTGGCGCATGGGGGGGAAAGGGGGCTGGCTGCCTTATGGCGCCTTCCCTTCCTTCTCCCTTGTGTGGAGAAAGGCATGAGGGGGCCAGCCCCTCCTCTTTCCTTCCCTACGGGGGCCAGGAGGTGGGCGCGCCAGCCCCCTTGTGGGCTGGCGTGCTTCCTCCTTGTGGGAGTCCTGGATTAGGGGGTCTCCGGACAGCCGGACTATCTCCATTGGCCGGACTGTTAGACTATGAAGATACAAGATCGAAGACTTCGTCTCGTGTCCGGATGGGACTCTACTTGGCGTGGAAGGCAAGCTAGGCAATACGTATATGGATATCTCCTCCTTTGTAACCGACCTTGTGTAACCCTAACCCTCTCCGGTGTCTATATAAACCGAAGGGTTTTAGTCCATAGGACAACAATCACAACATACAATCATACCATAGGCTAGCTTCTAGGGTTTAGCCTCTCTGATCTCGTGGTAGATCTACTCTTGTAACACACATATCATCAATATCAATCAAGCAGGACGTAGGGTTTTACCTCCATCAAGAGGGCCCGAACATGGGTAAAACTTCATGTCCCTTGCCTCCTGTTACCATCCGGCCTAGACGCACAGTTCGGGACCCCCTACCCGAGATCCGTCGGTTTTGACACCGACATTGGTGCTTTCATTGAGAGTTCCTCTGTGTCGTCGCCGTTAGGCTTGATGGCTCCTACTATCATCGATAGCGATGCGGTCCAGGGTGAGACTTTTCTCCCCGGACAGATCTTCGTATTCGGCGGCTTTGCATTGCGGGCTAACTCGCTTGGCCATCTGGAGAAGATTGAAAGCTACGCCCCTGGCCATCAGGTCAGATTTGGAAGTTTGAATTACACGGCCAATATTCGTGGGGACTTGATCTTCGACGGATTCAAGCCACGGCCGGGCGCGCCGCACTGTTGCGATGGGTATGACCTAGCTCTGCCATCAGACGGTACCCGAGAGGCCGCGCCCGCATCAGCTCTAACCCTTAGCTCAGAGCCAGCTGCGCCAATCAAGGACGGGTGGCTAGACACCGCCTCAAGGGCTGCAGTCTCGACGGTGATCGAGCCAAACACCAGCATAATCCTCTGCGCAACTCGTGACTCCAAGGTGTCGGACTCTCCTCCAGACCCCGAACCATCCGCGCCCCTGCCAATCGAATCCGATTGGGCGCCGATCATGGAATTCACCACTGCGGATATCTTTCAGCACTCGCCCTTCGGCGACATACTGAATTCACTAAGGTCTCTCTCTTTGTCAGGAGAGCCCTGGCCGGATTATGGCCAACAGGACTGGGATGCGGATGACGAAGAAATTCGACACCCACCCACCACCCACTTTGTAGCCACTGTCGATGATTTAACCGACATGCTCGACTTTGACTCCGAAGACATCGACGGTATGGACGACGATGTAGGAGACGAACATGAACCAGCACCTATAGGGCACTGGAAAGCCACCTCGTTGTATGACATATACATGGTGGATACACCCAATGAAGGCAACGGCGACGAGATAGCGGAGGATGACCCCTCCTAGAAGCAACCCAAGCGCCGACGTCAGCGGCGCCGCTCTAAATCCCGCCAAAGCAAAAGTGGTGATACCGGCGCAGGAGATAATAACACTCCGGATAGCGCTAAGACAACAACAACCCCCTCCAGCAAGATTTAGAGCAGGAGGATGAAGGAGCCGGCTCTCCTAAGAGAGCGGCCGGCGGAGAGGAGGAGGATGACAATTACATGCCCCCCTCCGAAGACGAGGCAAGCCTCGGCGACGATGAATTCGCCGTACCAGAGGATCCCATCGAACAAGAGCGCTTCAAGCGCAGGCTTATGGCCACGGCAAATAGCCTGAAGAAAAAGCAGCAGCAGCTTCAAGCTGATAAAGATCTGCTAGCTGACAAATGGACTGAAGTCCTCGCGGCCGAGCAATATAAACTCGAGCGTCCCTCCAAGAGTTATCCAAGGCGCAGGTTACTTCCCCAACTGGAGGAAGAAGCGTATGAAACGGCTGACCGGCCACCTCGTGGCCGCGATAGAGAGGCATTCCAGCCAAAAGCTCAGCCTCCACCCCAACGCCATCCAAATAAAAAGGCATGGGGAGATACACCAGACCTTCGAGACATATTGGAGGACAAAGCAAAGCATTCAAGATCGATCTACAGATCACGAGGGCGCACCACTCTACCAGACGATAAACGTCACGCCGGATACAGTAAAAGCAAATCCGGCCGGGCTGAACACAGCGGGCAGGACCCATTCGAGCTGCGTCGCGATATAGCCCAATACAGAGGCGCCGCACACCCCTTATGCTTCACAGACGAAGTAATGGAACATCAATTCCCAGAAGGTTTCAAACCTGTAAACACTGAATCATACAACGGCACTACAGACCCCGCGGTATGGATTGAGGACTTCCTCCTCCACATCCACATGGTCCGCGGAGATGACTTACACGCCATCAAATACCTCCCACTAAAACTCAAAGGACCAGTGCGACATTGGCTTAATAGCTTGCCAGCGGACTCCATTAGCTGTTGGGAAGATCTAGAAGCCGCATTCCTCGACAACTTTCAGGGCACTTATGTGCGACCACCAGATACCGATGACTTGAGCCACATAATTCAGCAGCCAGAAGAGTCGGCCAGGCAATTCTGGACTCGGTTCCTTACAAAGAAAAATCAAATTGTCGACTGTCCGGATGCGGAGGCCTTAGTGGCTTTCAAGCACAACATCCGAGACGAGTGGCTAGCCCGGCACCTTGGTCAGGAAAAGCCGAAATCTATGGCAGCCCTCACGACGCTCATGACCCACTTTTGTGCGGGATAAGACAGCTGGTTGGCTCGCAGTAATAACATATCAAGAACCATGGTACCCCAGATACCAAGGACGGCAATAGCAGGTCACGTCGCAACAAGCATAAGCGCCGCATTAACGGCGAAAGTACTGAGGATACGGCAGTCAATGCCGGATTCAAAGGCTCTAAACCCGGTCAGCGGAAAAAGCCATTCAAACAAAGTACGCTGGGTCCGTCCAGCTTGGACCGTATACTCGATCGCTCGTGTCAAATACATGGCACCCCAGACAAGCCAGCCAATCACACCAACAGGGATTGTTGGGTGTTCAAGCAGGCCGGCAAGTTAATTGCCGAAAACAAGGACAAGGGGCCGCATAGCGATGATGAGGAAGAACCCCGGTAGCCGCACACTGGAGGACATAAGAGGTTTCCCCCACAAGTGCGGATGGTGAACATGATATACGCAACCCACATCCCTAAGAGGGAGCGGAAGCGTGCGCTCAGGGACGTATATGCGTTGGAGCCAGTCGCCCCAAAGTTCAACCCTTGGTCCTCCTATCCGATCACCTTTGATCGCAGGGACCACCCCACTAGTATCCGTCATGGAGGATTCGCCGCACTGGTCCTAGACCCAATCATTGACGGATTTCACCTCACTTGAGTCCTTATGGACGGCGGCAGCAGCCTGAACCTGCTTTATCAGGACACAATGCGCAAAATGGGTATAGACCCCTCAAGGATAAAACCCACAAAAACAACCTTTAAAGGCGTCATTCTAGGCGTAGAGGCCCACTGCATAGGCTCAATTACACTGGAAGTGGTCTTCGAATCCCTGGATAACTTCCGAAGCAAAGAGTTAGTCTTCGATATAGTCCCGTTTCGCAGTGGTTATCACGCGCTGCTCGGACGAAACGCATTTGCTAGATTCAATGCGGTACCACATTATGCATACCTCAAGCTCAAGATGCCAGGACCTCGCGGAGTTATTGCAGTCAATGGAAACACAGAGCGCTCTCTCTGAATAGAGGAGCACACCGCGGCCCTCGCAGCAGATGCGCAAAGCAGCCTCTCAAGGCAATCTACCAGTTCGGTGTTTCAAAGCCCGGACACCTTCAAGCGTGCTCGGGGCAATCGGCAAACAGACCGCCTGGCACGATCTGAGCTCGCGTAGCAATACGGCGGCCACCCCAATCCCAGCCCAACGGTGTTGTTCATGCCGCGCGTACATAATTACGCATTAAAAATACCATGGGCACAGATGGGGAGGGGGAGGCACAACTACGGCATGCCCCAAAACGCGGCCTAAACCGCACCAGGGGCTTCCCGTTTGGTTATTTTTCTTTTTCTTTCAGGACTTCAATCTCTGGAAACACTGTCCGGCAGCTCTATTGCCGAACACATGATACAGCAACCAAGGAGGCCGACAACTACGGAATTCCCAGGTGGATTACAGATTTCATATAATTCCTCAGCCCGCCCTTGGAAGGGACATAGTCCTACTCTTTTGCTTATTACACTATCTGTATCACTCTACTTTAATGCAATTTTTCAATATACAATACATGACATTATGACTATTATCGCATTTTTGTTATATATATACATATCTATGTGTTCATTAATAACGCCTAGCAACTGTACACTCTGGTACGGCCAATGCACCAGGGGCTTACGTACCCACAATATGGTGTGAAAAGTCCGAGCACTTTCACAAGTGCGGCACCCCGAACTTATAGAATTATATGCATCAGCTCCGAATCATGTCTTTGGTAAAATGTTGGGTTTGCCCGGCTCCTATGTTTTGGTACCTTACATTCCGCTCTATCGGCTAAGGTAGCACTAGGAGAACTACTGCGATTGTGCCCCGGTTCTGCCGGGCCGAGCACCTCAGTAGAGAAAGCTAAAACTGATTGTCATGATAAGGCGAGAGACTGGTCGCTGTTCGGCGAGGTTTTTCGAGTCCCTAAAGACTTATGCCGCTTAGGGCGAGGGGCCGGCTCCGTCTGGCTTATAGGCGTGTATCGCGCCCTGAATTCGGCCTTCCGAATACCAGGGGCTTCGCCGAAATTTAAAATTATAGAATTCTATGGCTAAGTGAGAGTGATAAAGCATTATTAGTCTGGTTGCCTTGTTCGTTGTGCTGAGCACCTCCCTCGAAGGACCCAAACATTGGAACAAGAGTGCTCAGGTTTATCCCGAACACCCCGGCACTCGTGGCATGGGGGCAGAAGCCGAGGACTAGCCATCTCTCAGATTGGATAAACAGCCAAACAGAAGGTAATATTTTAAATTCACACAAGCGTTGCATAGCGAATACGATACAAGTTTTCATACATACAGGACAAAACGAGCAAGTCTCATTCAAATATTACATTTTGCGAACACTCATCCGCGATAAGACGGGCGCCCGGCAGAACACCCTCATAGTACATCTCAGGGTGGCGGTGCTCCTTGCCCTCCGGCGGCCCCTCCTTGATCAGCTTCATGACGTCTAGCTTGACCCACTGCGTTTTTACACGGGCGAAGGCCCGGCGTGCACCTTCAATGCAGACGGATCGCTTGACGACCTCCAGCCGGGGGCAGGCATCCACAAGCCGCCTCACCAGGCCGGAGAAGCTGTTCGGAAGGGCGTCGCCAGACCACAACCGGACTATGAAGCCCTTCATGGCCTGATCGGCCGCCTTATGTAGCTCGGCCATCTGCTTCAGCTGGTCGCTCATTGGCACCGGATGTTCGGCCTCAACATACTGAGACCAGAACAGCTTCTCCGTCGAGCTTCCGTCCTCGGCCTGGTAGAATAATGCGGCATCGGACACACTGCGGGGCAAATCTGTGAATGCTCCTGAAGAGCTCCGGATTCGGGTAAGTAATCGGTAATGCACCTTTACATGCTTGCTTTGCATATAGAAAGCCTTACCCGCCGCTATCTTCTTCATCGCGTCAATCTCCTGAAGGGCCTTCTGGGCCTCGGCCTTGGCACTCTTCACGCTCTCACGGGCCGCGGCAAGCTCAGACTCTCTCGTCTTCAAGTCAAGCTCCAATGCCTCGTGCTTTGTCACGAGAGCCTGGAGCTCTTGCTGCACCTCGCCCACCCGAGCCTCGTGCCTCTCTCGCTCGGTGCGCTCCTGGGCCGCCTTTTCTTCGGCCTGGGACAGCGCTTGCTTCAGGGTTGCCACCTCGGTTGTGGCCCCTGGCAAACATACAATGATCCTGTCATTTAGCAATCGCGTCCTTTTTCTCATCTACAGACGGGGTATTACTTACCCTTGTTCTCCTCGATCTGCCTCTTAGCAAGGCCGAGCTCCTTCTGGGACCCCTCGAGGGCCTCCTTCAGTACGGCGACCTCCGCAGTTAGTGTGGCGGACGCCAGCAGCGAAGCCTGCATATGCATATTGACATACTTATATTAGACTCCTGCGATATTATTTGATCCTCTGTTTGGCTTTTCTTTGTGAACACCGAACAAAGCATCAGGGGCTACTGTCTATGCGGTAACACTTCTACTACATTTTAAAACACTTACCTCGAAGCCTGTTAGAAGGCTAGTACAGGCTTCAGTCAATCCGCTCTTGGCGAACTGAACCTTCTGGATCACCGCACTCATGATAGTGCGGTGCTCCTCCTCGATGGAAGCGCTGCGAAGCGCTTCCAACATAGTGTCCGGCGCCTCTGGATGGACAGAAGTCACCGGCACAGGCCTCTCGCCCCCGTTAGAAGGGGACCGCCCGCCCGAGCTCGGAACCGTTGGAGGGTCCGGCGCGGTGTTCGGCTGAGGGCCGAACTCGGAGCTCTCGGGGACCCCGTCCCCTCGGCTCCCAGAGTCTGGAAGGTCGCCTCGAGGCGCCTCCGGGATTGTCCCCCCTCGATCCGGTGCCTCTTGAGACAGCACCTCGGCGTCGTCGGCTGGATGAGGGGAGGTGGCGGTCAGGACTGGATCGCTATCCATGTCCGACGAGCCCAGGGAGCCGTCCGAGGATACCTCGATATTGGTCCGGGGCGGCCTGCACAATTGAGTTCGGCGTTAGGGAAAGCAATGCGACAAAGGAATCCTATGGGTTACTTTGGTATCCGAATACTTACGATCTCCCCTGGGGCTTCGCCCTGGGAAACCACTCGTCTCCACCTTCATCGGCAGCGGTGGAGCTGTCCGAAAGGAGAGTCCTTCCCTTCTTGGACCCTCCGGCCTCCCCAGTTGGGGCGGCCTTCCTTTTCTTGCCTCCCCCAATCAGTGGGGGAGCCTCTTCTTCCTCTTCCTCGTCTTCGGGGGAAGAGTGCGCCGCAGAGTCATCGGACGGTGAGTCCGACGACGCCTGGCGTCGGGAACTCTTTCGAGCTCCCTTGGCCTTCTTGGTCTTCTCCGACACCTTATAAGGGGCCGGAGCCAGCATCTTCGTCAGAAGAGCGTCTGTGGGGCCTTCGGACAAGGGAGTCGGACAGTCGATCTGTCCGGCCATCTTCTGCCAGTCCTGTCAAAATTACGAGAGTTTAGATCCCGCATAGAGTCAATCTATATAAAAAATAAGTATCCTGTGAAAGGTAAAACAACTTACTGCACTGGCATGGCGCTTCGCGCTGAATCAACGATCCTCAGTAATGGGGGGAGGGACCTCGACGCTCTTGAACAGCACCCTCCAGGCATCTTCATGAGTCGTATCGAAGAGCCTGTTCAGAGTTTGGTGCTGCGCCAGATTGAACTCCCACAAGGTAAACTCCCATTATTGGCATGGGAGTATCCGGCGGACGAGCATAACCTGGACTATGTTGACAAGCTTGAGCTTCTTGCCCACCATGTTCTGAATACATGACTGGAGTCCGGTCAGCTCTTTTGAATTACCCCAGGACAGGCCCTTCTCTTTCCAGGAGGTGAGCCGCATGGGGATGCCAGATCGGAACTCGGGGGCCACCACCCATGCGGGGTCGCGCGGCTCGGTGATATAGAACCACCCCGATTGCCACCCCTTTATGGTATCCACAAAGGTGCCCCAGAGCCATGTGATGTTGGGCATCTTGCCCACCATGGCGCCTCCGCACTCCGCCTGGCGGCCGCTCACTACCTTCGGCTTGACATTGAAGGTCTTCAGCCATAAGCCGAAGTGGGGCTTGATGTGGAGGAAGGCCTCGCACACGACAATGAACGCCGAGATGTTGAGGATGAAGGTCGGGGCCAGATCGTGGAAATCCAGGCCGTAATAAAACATGAGCCCCCGGATGAAGGGATGGAGAGGGAATCCCAGTCCGCGGAGGAAATGGGTGAGGAATACCACCCTCTCATGGGGCTCGGGGGTGGGGATGAGCTGCCCCTCATCTGGGAGCCGGCGCGCGATATCGTCGGGCAGGTATCCGGCTCTCCTCAGTTTCTTGACGTCTCCTGTGACGCCCCGAGACCGATGTGCCAGGTGTCTTCCAGTTATTTGCTGTTGTTGTCTTGTCTTTGCTTGCGTGTCATGCATTGCATATCATGTCATCATGTGCTTTTCTTTTGCATACAATGTTCGTCTCATGCATCCGAGCATTTTCCCCGTTGTCAGTTTTGCAATCCGGTGCTCCTATGTCACCCGGTGTCCCTTTCTACCTCTTTTCGTGTGCGGGTGTTAAACATTTTTGGATTGGACCGAGACTTGTCATGCGGCCTTGGTTTACTACCGGTAGACCGCCTGTCAAGTTTCGTGCCATTTGGACTTCGTTTGATACTCCAACGGTTAACCGAGGGACCGAAAAGGCCTCCTGTGTGTTGCAGCCCAACACCCTTCCAAAGTGGCCCAAAACCCACCTAAGACCTCTCCATCATCTCGTTCGATCACGATCGCGTGGCCGAAAACCACACCTCATTTGGACTCTCCTAACTCCCTCTACCTATAAATATGTGCATCTCCCCCGAAATCCGGGTCTAAACCTAGATCCACTCCTCTTTCGCGTGTCCGGACGCATCTGCGCCGCGCCGGACATGTCCGCCGCTCCCCTCCGCGTCGCCCCGGCCAATCGTGGGCTGCCACGTCAGCGCCGCCGTCGCCCGCACCCAACCGCGTTGCGCCACGCGTCACTCTGCCAGTTCTTGCCCGCTCCGCCGCCGCCGGGCCCGCCGCTACCCAGATCCGGCCCTCCTGGCCCGGTACGCCGCTCGCCACCACCGATCCAGTGCCTGAGCGCGCCGCTCGCCGCGCCTCCTCTCCCCGTCATACCCCCGTCGCCGGGCATCGCCGCCTCCTCGCCGAAGCGCGGCGCCCTCTCCGCCTGCCGACCGCCGGAACGAGCTCCTCTCCTCCGCCGGTGCGCGCCCTCGGTCGACGCCGCCCCGACGCAGCGCCACCCCATCCCCCGTTCATCCCCGTCGGCTCCTGCTTCCCGGAGCACCGGCGCGCCATCGTCGCCCTGCACGAGATCGGGAGGAGCCCGATCCACGTCGCCTCGTTGACCTCCTCCGTGGGCCTCGTCGTCCGGCCCAGCTCCATATCTCTCTGGCCCAAGGCCATGCGGGTGAGAAGCCCTGCTACCCGCCGCCCTGAGTGTTGTTTAACTAAAACGCACTCATTTGTTTTTTTCAAATCGACCAAGTCCTCAAATCCTCATATTTTATGCCCCTGTTCATCGCATCACAACTCTGCATCCGTAGCTCCAATTTGTGCGTGTAGCATATCAAAATGTTCGTCTCCACGAGTAAATCATTTCATCTCATTGCATCATTTTCATTTGAGCTCATCTTGATGACCGAAATGCTGTTGGAAGAGGGCTATGTGATGTAATTGTCAGATCTATTTCAGCAAATGGCATTTTGTCATTTTTGCCATGATTATTGTGTGCATGATATGATGTTGAGATCTACATGTGTTTTGTAATATGCCATGCCATCTTTACAGAGGTGCTTACCATGTATTTTTGTGATGTTTGTGGTGACTAGCACAAGCTTGCAAAGTAGCGTAATCGGTAATGCTGATTTCAGGGACTTAGAATTTCACTAAGTCCTTGTTCTGTTTTTGTCGTTATGCCATATGTTCATGTTGTTTCTTAGTGATCCGTGCCTCTTTTTGTCGGATTTCGGGTTCCGGCAGACCCTTGAGGTTCGAACACTGGGGTGCGCGCGGAGATTTCGCTTCCTACCTACCTGCACCCCTCCGCCTCGCTAAGATCTAAACTATGGAAAGAACAACACAAGGGACACAAGGTTTATACTGGTTCGGGCCACCGTTGTGGTGTAATACCCTACTCTAGTGTGTGGCGTGGTGGATTGCCTCTTGGGCTGACGATGATGAATGATACAAGGAAGAACAGCCTCGCGAGGGTCTGTTCTTGGCTGGGGTGATGAACTGCTGGGAGGAGTTCAGCCACCCTTCTCTCTCTCTGATTGAACCCTCCTCCTCTGTGGGTGGCTGGTCCCATTTATAGAGGCCCTGGTCCTCTTCCCAAATATCGAGCGGGAAGGGAGCCAACAATGGCGGGCTAATTTGAAGGGGGACAGCTAGTACTAGATACCCTGACAAAAGTAGTCTTCGCCTGCACAAAGCTCTGGTGGTGACGCCGTCTTGGGCTCCACAATGACCTCCGTCCTGCAGTCCTCCTGGTCTTCGTCTTGTTGCACCGAAATGGCAACCTTTGCCTGATGCCTCGGTACTCCGCGGCTGCGCTTGCCCCCTTTGCACCAAAGAGGAAGGGAGGACACTGCACGGGCTGGCACCCGCCTGGCGCCCTTGGTCGTCATGGCTTGCATCATGGGCACCTCGTGAGGTACCCCTCCTTGATCTCCCCGCCTCCTCGCGAGCCAGCCTGGTGAGGCCGTGCCTGAGGAAGCTCCGTGTCGTCCGCCCCGCGAGGCTTGGCCCCTCGCGAGGGTCTTGGGTCTGTGTTGACGAAGATGGGCCGTTCTGGGCCCCCTTTTAAGCCACGCCGCAGGCCGCAGGCAGGCAAGTCTGGGGACCCCTGTTCCCAGAACACCGACAGTAGCCCCCGGGCCCAAGGCGCGCCTGGACTTGGCCGTGCGGGGAGGCGGAAGGGCAAGAGCGAAGCGCTGCGGGCCCTAAAAGCATGCGGTCTTGGGTGCCGCGTGGCGGTTGATTGGACGTGGGCGTCTCCACTTCCCCATGGCGCCTCGGTAACTGCACAGATTGGACAAGTCCCTGCATGCAAAGCAGGTCATGATTACCTGCGATCGTGGAGGTCGGCGGTTGGCCTTCGCCGGCTATAAGTACGGAACGGCGCGCGCCCTTCCAGTTCATTCCCCCTTGCTTCTCCTTCTTCTTCATGGCCCCAGCGAGGAGGTTCTCGGCCGCAGAGAAGGGGAAGGCTCACCGGGTAGAGCCTGCCTCTTCCCCGCCCAAGCGCGGCCGAGGGCGCCCTCGCAAGCATCCTGTGGCCTCCACGGCAGCTCCCCGCAGCCGCGGAGACGATTCCCAGCATGGTGACGGTCGGACTGCTGCGGCCGGGGGGCGCGCTTTGGTCGCGCGTCCCCCTAGGCCGCGCTTTCGCGCTGCAGAGGTGCTACCGGAGTTCGTCATGTGGTCGGCGGAGCCGACTAGCACCCGGCTTCCACTTCCTCGCTTCCTCCTCGGCGAGCTTCCGGCCGGTGCCCCGGGCGGCCTCTGGCTCCAGGCCGACGGCTGCTGCAGCCGGGCCTCATGGGCTTCACTGGAGGTTTCCGCAGCTGGGAGCCTGGCCTTTGCCCACGGTTGGCAGACGTTAGCCCGCGCGGGCGGCCTGAGGCGTCGGTGCACCCTGCACTTCAAGTTTGACGGCGATGCCACCCTCTATGTGAGGGTGTTTGGGGAAGATGGTCGCCGCGCGGGGTGCTGCCCTGAGGACGACGACTGTGGCCGGGAACCCAGCTTCGATGACGATGGAGAGGACAGCGCTCGCATGCCTGGCGGCGCTCAGGGTTTCTCGAGCTTCTCCGGTTCTTCTTCAAGCGGCGACTCTTCTAGCGGTGGCCGCGGTCAGCCTCCACGCCGTCGTATCTGCTTCGGGGGTGGTGGCGTGTCTGCCCGCCGTCGCGCCTCGGTGAAGCGCGAGAGGGAGTCCGCCTGAGCCCCTGGGGCGGCTCGAGTCCTCCCTGCAGGCCGGTGTGAGGCGGGCTGCACCTGACTTGTTCTTTCTTTTCCTTTTTCCTGCACAAAAAGACAGTAGTGTGGAGCCCCGAGGGGGCGTGTTTGGGTTATTGCTGTTAATCATCATTTGCTTCCGTTACCGTGCCTTCCGGCTTCGTGCCCGCGCGTGGGTAGCTCCCGGCCCCAGCCGTGGGGGGCGACCGACCCAGGCCCTGTGTTCGTGTCGCGGTGCCCGTGGGGCGCGGACTGGAGGGGTGCTCCTGCAATGGACCCAGGTCACGAAACCCTTGAATGACTAGGGTAGGAACACTCGCGAGGGCGCTCGGCTGCCCCTTCCCTCGCGAGGCCTTGCAAAAGAGAAATCGAGGCAGGAGAGCGAAAAGTCGAAGAACCACAAGCCAAAGACGGCAACAACTTCAATAAAACCTCGAATGAGAAGGAACAAGCCAACTACGGAAAGCAAATGAAAAGCCGCGTCCGGCACCTAATCTAGTCTTCAACGTCCTCTCACCAGCGCGGAGCTAAGTGCTGTCACTGGGCGTGGTAGGGAGCCCCAGGGCCTGAGGCCGGCGCTCCTGAGACTCCGGGGCGTGTACAGCCCCAACTCATTATTACGTGAGAGTGTCACGGGCAGCGAGCTTCATAGGCATTGACCTTCTTCACAGGCTCTGGGCCTTTTCCAAAACGCGACAGCTTCATAGGCATTCGCCTTCTTCACAGGCTCTGGGCCTTTTCCAAAACGCGATAGCTTCACAGGCATTCGCCTTCTTCACAGGCTCCGGGCCTTTTCCAAAACGCGACAGCTTCACAGGAATTTGCCTTCTTCACAGGCATTTGCCTTCTTCACAGGCTCCGGGCCTTTTCCAAAATGCGACAGCTTCACAGGCATTCGCCTTCTTCACAGGCTCCGGGCCTTTTCCAAAACGCGACAGCTTCACAGGCATTCGCCTTCTTCACAGGCTCCGGGCCTTTTCCAAAACGCGACAGCTTCACAGGCATTCGCCTTCTTCACAGGCTCTGGGCCTTTTTAGGGGTAGAACCTCTGGAGGTGCTAGATGTTCCATGCGTTCTGGACTGGCGCCCCCTCCTGAGTCTCCAAGCGCGCGGAGCCGGGCCTGGAAACATGAACAACTTTGAACGGGCCCTCCCACATGGGAGAGAGCTTGTGCAGCCCCTCCCTGTAGAGAACCCGCCTGAGCACGAGGTCTCCTACCTTGAGAGTTCTGGGGCGGATGTTGCGGCAGTGATATCGCTGCAGTGCTTGTTGGTACCTCGCCGCTCGCAGCGCGGCTTCTCGGCGATGTTCCTCCCCCAGCACGAGGTCCATCCCCCGCATGGCGTCCTGCTACGCCTCGTCGAACGCCAGGACCCGCACGGAGCGATGTCTAACCTCGTGAGGGAGGACCGCTTCGGCTCCGTAGACCAGGAAGAACGGGGTCTCTCCAGTCGGCTTGGTCGCGGTTGTGCGGATGGACCACAACACGGACTGAAGCTCGTCGTACCAACCTCTGCCGTAGGCCTCCAGCTTCTTCTTGAACGTCCTGGTCTTGAGGCCCCTCAGGACCTCCGCGTTGGCTCGCTCGGCCTGGCCGTTGCTTCGGGGGTGCGCCACCGAAGCGTAGCATATCTGCGTTCCAAGGTTAGCACAGTATGTTTTGAAGAGGTTACTGGTGAACTGCGAACCGTTGTCCGTGATGATGCGGTTCGGCACCCCGAACCGGCTCACGATGCCCTTGATGAACTTGACCGCGGAGCCCGCGGGAATGGTGCAGACAGCCTCTACTTCA
Organism: Triticum urartu; assembly: GCF_003073215.2. Taxonomy (NCBI): domain Eukaryota; kingdom Viridiplantae; phylum Streptophyta; class Magnoliopsida; order Poales; family Poaceae; genus Triticum; species Triticum urartu. Next base: position 237,050,162 of record NC_053027.1, on the reverse strand, counting down.
GCCCACTTGGTGAACTTGTCCACGGTGACGTAGAGGTAGCGGTAGCCCCCTGGCGCCCGAGGAAACGGGCCCAAGATGTCCAGCCCCCAGACTGCGAATGGCCACAAAAGGGGTATAGTCTGCAGGCCTCCTGCTGGCTGATGGATCTGCTTGGTGTGGAACTGGCAGGCCTCACAAGCTTTCACTAGTTCGACAGCGTCATTGAGCGCGGTGGGCCAATAAAACCCACTGCGGAACGCCTTGCCGACGAGGGTCCGTGATGATGAATGATGCCCACAGTCTCCGCCGTGTATATCTTCCAGCAGTTCCTTCCCTTGCTCCCTGGAGATGCAGTGCAGGGATACATCATTTGGTCGCTTTCGGTAGAGCTCTCCATCCTTGATGCAGTATGCCGTGGCCTGGCGTGCCACTCGCTCCGCTTCCTCCTCCTTCTCCGGCAGGGTCCCTTGTGTTAAGTAACTCTGGAGCTCCGTGATCCAACATCCCTCCTGAGGTTCCATCGTCAGGAGCAGGCGTGCTCCTGAGGCCGGGCCACAGGCCGGGGCTCCTGAGGCAGGTGGCTGGGGGAGCTCCTCCCGGGGCTGAGCCATGTTTGGTAATGACGGCAGGGCCGAGGGCTTGAAGAGCCGCTCCTCGAAAACGCCAGGCTCCTGAGGTAGTCGCCTGGACGCCCGTTTGGCGATGTCGTCGGCCTCCTGATTGGTGCCACGGGGCACATGCTGCAACTCCAACCCCCAGAACTGCTTCTCCATCCTGCGGACCTCCGCAAGGTAGGCCTCCATGTGCTCATCCTTCGGCTCGTACACCTTGTTGGAGAAATTGACAAGGAGCTGCGAATCGCCCTTGATGGTGAGGCGTTTCACCCCCAGGGCAGCTGCGGCCTTCAAGCCCGCTATTAATCCTTCATACTCCACTATGTTGTTGGAGACCTTTTCACCTTGCTGGAAACAGAGCTGCACAACATAGTAGAGCTTGTCCTGAGTGGGCGATATAAGCACCGCCCCAGCCCCAGCGCCATGCCTGGAGAATGCTCCATCGAAGTACATGACCCAGCCTTCTGGCACCTCGCTTCCCGGGGAGAGGGACCGATCCTCGTCGGCCTTGAGGCCTGGTGCCTCCGTCCATTCTGCCACAAAATCCGCCAACGCTGCTCCCTTGATGACTCTGGTCGTGCTGAATTCGAGCTGAAACGCTTGTAGTTCTATGTTCCACTCAGCGACCCTTCCATCTGAGTTAGGGCTCCTGAGCACTCTCTCCAGGGGGTATGACGAGACAACCTTGATGGGGTGACCCTGAAAATAGTGCCGCAGCTTGCGCAAGGCCACTAGTAGCGTGAGGAGGAGTTTCTGAGGCATGGGGTACCGTGCCCTCGCATCCCGCAACACCGTGCTGACGAAGTACACCGGGTGCTCTACGAGGTTGGGTGCATCAGTATCGGCGGCTCCCTTCGGAGACCACGGCGCCTCTTGAGGCGATGAGGCCTTCCGAGGCTGGCCATCTGGGGGGGTCTCTTCTGCCTCCTATGCACTCCTCCGCGGCGGCTGATCCTCCTCAGCCGCGGTGGCGGTTTCTGTGGGTCTTCCTTGTTCCTGCTTTGCCTTGTTCCGGGCTGCTGTTGCAGTTTTGATTCGACGCTCCTCTCTAACCGCCACCAGGGCTGCGCTGGCGGAGTACGGAGTGGCGGCGAGGTAAAGCACCAGGAGCTCTTGAGGGCGCGGAGCCACCATGACCGGTGGGCTGGTCAGGTATCTCTTGAGATCCTGGAATGCCTTGTCGGCCTCTTCAGTCCACTCAAAGGGCCCCTTTTTCTTCATTAGCTGGAAGAAGGGCAGCGCTCGTTCCCCCAACTTGGAGATGAAGCGCCCTAGCGTGGTCACGCGCCCAGTGAGCTTCTGCATTTCTCTGAGGGTCTTCGGAGGGATCATGTCTTCCACCGCCTTGACCTTTTCCGGGTTAGCCTCGATGCCTCGGTGGGACACGAGGAAACCCAAGAGCTTGCCCGAGGGGACTCCGAACACACACTTCTCTGGGTTGAGCCGTAGGTTCACTGCGTTGAGGCTCGCGAAGGTTTCCTCCAGGTCTTGTATCAGGGTCCTGGCCTCCCGAGACTTTACCACAATGTCATCGACGTAAGCTTCAATATTCTTCCCGAGCTGCGGGCCCAAGGTGATGTGCATCAGCCGCTGAAAGGTCGCCCCAGCGTTACGCAGCCCGAACGGCATGCACGTGTAGCAGTACACCCCACACGGGGTTAGGAAGGCTGTCTTTTCGACGTCTTCTACCGCCATCTTGATCTGGTGATACCCAGAAAAGGCATCCAAGAAGCATAGCAGGTCGCATTCCACGGTGGAATCGACGATCTGGTCGATGCGGGGAAGCGGGAACGGATCTTGCGGGCATGCTTTGTTGAGGTTGGTGAAGTCGACACACATGCGCTCCTTCCCTCCCTTCTTTGGCACAACGACAGGGTTGGCCAACCAATCCGGGTATTGGACCTCGCGAATGACCCCAGCGGCTTCTAATTTGCGGGTCTCTTGGACGATGAAGGCTTGCTTTTCTGTGGACTGCCGCCTGGCCTTCTGCTTCACAGGGCGCACGTTGGGGCACACGTTGAGGTGATGCTCGATTACTCTCCTAGGGATCCCTGCCAACTGGTCAGGCTCCCAAGCGAATACCTTCTTGTTTGCGCGCAGGAACCCAACCAGGGCCTCCTCCTGCTCGGGTTCGAGGTTGGCGCCTATGGTGAAAGTGGCGTTGGTGGACCCGTCCTCATCGACGGGTATCTGCTTGGTTTCTGCCTTGTCCTGGGTGAACAACTGTTTCTTCTTGGTGGGTGCAGCCCCCTTGGGCTCGGGGGTCTCCAAGTCGGCGGGCCGCGCCGACACCGCCGTCTTGAAGGCGAGCTTGAGCACCCGCAGCGCGTCTCCGGTGTCCCCGTGCACGGTGAGGACACCGCTGCTCCCGGGCATCTTCATGAGGTTGTACGCCGGGTGCGTCGCGGCCATGAATTGGGCCAGTGCTGGGTAGCCGAGGATGGCGTTGTAGGGGAGGCCGATGGGGGCGATGTCGAAGTCGACCAGCTCTGTGCGGAAGTTGTTGTAGGTGCCGAAGGTTACTGGGAGCCGGATCTGTCCCAAGGAGCTGGATGATCCGCCCCCAACGCCTAAGAAGGGTTGGCTAGGTTGCAGCCGTTCCAGGGGTATGCAGAGGAGTTTGAAGGTATCGACCGAGAGCACGCTGAGGCCCGCACCGCCATCGACGAGAGTTCTAGTGACGGCCACCTGGCAGATGGTGGGGGTGCACAGCATGGGGAGCGCACCCGAGCAGGCCGAGTTGGGGGGTGGTCCTCCGAGCTGAAGGTCGGGCCGGCCTTGGGCGCCGCCCGGTCCGGGAGAGCCCCCTGCTGCGTAGAAGCGGCGCTGACCCGGCGGATGAACGGCTTAACGTGGTGACTTGTAGGCGGCGCCTGCGAGCCGCCCAGAAGGGTCGCGATGACCAGGGGTGTTGGTGTAGCGCGATGGGCGGGGAAGAGGCCGCGTGGCTCTTCCCAAGAGGCCACGGAGGCTGCCGGCGGGTGGAGCAGCCATGTGCGCGGAGCGCAGGTGGGGGCCATGGGGAGCCAGTTGGCCATGACCCTATCGTCACCTCCAGCTTCGAGGAGGGCCTCCTCGCTCGCCGGCAAGAAGGCCAGCGGATCTGTCACGCCGCCGTAGCGCGGCGGCGTCGTTGGCTTGAACTTGTCCGGCCACCATACCCGTTGCAGGGCTGGGGCCAGGGCTCGGAGCCCCCTGGCCCCCGTGCTGGCGCCGGCGGCCGGAGCGGGCAACGCGCTGCTCATCGCGAGGCAGGTCGTGGCGGTGGCGGAAGAGAAAACTCCGGTGCACCCCTACCTGGCGCGCCAAATGTCAGATTTCGGGTTCCGGCAGACCCTTGAGGTTCGAACACTGGGGTGTGCGCGGAGATTTCGCTTCCTACCTACCTGCACCCCTCCGCCTCGCTAAGATCTAAACTATGGAAAGAACAACACAAGGGACACAAGGTTTATACTGGTTCAGGCCACCGTTGTGGTGTAATACCCTACTCCAGTGTGTGGCGTGGTGGATTGCCTCTTGGGCTAACGATGATGAATGATACAAGGAAGAACAGCCTCGCGAGGGTCTGTTCTTGGCTGGGGTGATGAACTGCTGGGAGGAGTTCAGCCACCCTTCTCTCTCTCTGATTGAACCCTCCTCCTCTGTGGGTGGCTGGTCCCATTTATAGAGGCCCTGGTCCTCTTCCCAAATATCGAGCGAGAAGGGAGCCAACAATGGCGGGCTAATTTGAAGGGGGACAGCTAGTACTAGATACCCTGACAAAAGTAGTCTTTGCCTGCACAAAGCTCTGGTGGTGACACCGTCTTGGGCTCCACAATGACCTCCGTCCTGCAGTCCTCCTGGTCTTGGTCTTTGTTGCACCGAAATGGCAACCTTTGCCTGATGCCTCGGTACTCCGCGACTGTGCTTGCCCCCTTTGCACCAAAGAGGAAGGGAGGACACTGCGCGGGCTGGCACCTGCCTAGCGCCCTTGGTCGTCATGGCTTGCGTCATGGGCACCTCGTGAGGTACCCCTCCTTGATCTCCCCGCCTCCTCGCGAGCCAGCCTGGTGAGGTCGTGCCTGAGGAAGCTCCGTGTCGTCCGCCCCGCGAGGCTTGGCCCCTCGCGAGGGTCTTGGGTCTGTGTTGACGAAGATGGGCCATGCTGGGGCCCCTTTTAAGCCACGCCGCAGGCTGCAGGCAGGCAAGTCTGGGGACCCCCGTTCCCAGAACGCCGACACTTTTGAGGATGATCAGTAAGGATGTTTTGTTAACATTGTGGTGCTCTATCCATCCATGTCTTTGTTTGCATTTATGGAGCACCCTAGCTTGAGTCAATCGAGCTCTACTTTTGCTATATCGTGAATCCTGGCAGATTGTTGACTTGTTAGCGATTTTGCCGATGATGTTGCTATTGATCCGTGCATGTTATGTTGTTGTTCTTGCCATGTCTAGCTTCTATGCCATGTATTCTTGATGGGTGTATGCTTAGTTTGTCATGCCATGCTCTGTCGTGAGTGCATCGAGCTCGTAAACATGCCTACTCGTTAACTGATTTGCATGCTCCAGTTTTTTCTGTAAGTCTGAATCTGTTTATGTTTTTGCCATGTTCACATGCTTGCAATTGTATTTTCTGATCCCTTTTGGCTCAAGGTCACTAAGGGACTTTTGTTAAGTGCTTTGAGTAGCTTCATTCCATGCCTTGCTTTGCCATGTTAAGTTCCTGTAGCATGTAGTTTTCATGCTCTAAAGTGTGCTTCCTGATGATAAATCCCAGACTTGTGTTAATTTCACTAAGTCTGAAACCTGTCATCATTTGCACTTTTGCCATGCTTGTTTGAACCTGTTAATGGATGAATTAGTCGTAGCTCAGTGTTCATCTTTTGTCAAGCATCTTGAGTGGATCCCTGCCATGTATTTTGTTGCCATGTTTGATTGCTGTAGCATATTTATCTTGTTGCATTTAGTTGGTCACTTGCTGATTATCGCAGACCGGTGCCATATTTGTTTTGCTTGCCATTTCCAAACCGTGCATCCGATTCCGGTGATCTTTATATCGATTTGAACCGAAATCACCTCAACTTTACATTGGCACTCTTGGTTTTCCAAGTTGAGGCCAGGTTCAATCATTCCTTTGCAAATCATGCACATTCATCGCATACCGCATTCCGCATATCTTACCATGTTCATGTGTTGGTTGTTTACTATGTTATGTGCTTCTTTCCGGTGTTGCTTCTTCGGGTTGGTTCCGGTAATGTCGCGTTTGTGAGGACCTGTTTGACTACGTCCGTTTGTCTTCTTCATGGACTCGTTCTTCTTCCTTGCGGGATTTCAGGCAAGATGACCATACCCTCGAAATCACTTCTATCTTTGCTTGCTAGTGGCTCGCTCTTTTGCTATGCCTATGCTACGATACCTACCACTTGCTTATCATGCCTCCTATATCGTTGAGCCAAGCCTCTAACCCACCTTGTCCTAGCAAACCGTTGTTTGGCTATGTTACCGCTTTGCTCAGCCCCTCTTATAGCGTTGTTAGTTGCAGGTGAAGATTGGAGCTTGTTCCATGTTGGAACATGGTTATTTTGTTGGGATATCACAATATCTCTTATTTAATTAATGCATCTATATACTTGGTAAAGGGTGGAAGGCTCGGCCTTATGCCTGGTGTTTTGTTCCACTCTTGCCGCCCTAGTTTCCGTCATATCGGTGTTATGTTCCCGGATTTTGCGTTCCTTACGCGGTTGGGTTATTATGGAAACCCCTTGACAGTTCGCCTTGAATAAAACTCATCCAGCAAGGCCCAACCTTGGTTTTACCATTCGCCACCTAGCCTTTTTCCCTTGGGAGTCGCGCATCCCGAGGGTCATCTTTATTTTAACCCCCCCGGGGCCAGTGCTTGTCTAAGTGTTGGTCCGAACTAGAGTCCTTTGCAGCGCCACCTCAGGGAAACTTGAGGGCTGGTTTTAGTTGTATGGAGCGCTCATCCGGTGTTGCCCTGAGAACGAGATATGTGCAGCTCCTATCAGGATGTCGGTGCATCGGGCGGTCTTGCTGGTCTTGTTTTACCTGTCGAAATGTCTTGTAACCGGGATTCCGAGCCTGATCGGGTCTTCCCGCTAGAAGGAATATCCTTCGTTGACCGTGAGAGCTTGTGATGGGCTAAGTTGGGACACCCCTGCAGGGTTTTGAACTTTCGAAAGCCGTGCCCGCGGTTATGGGCAGATGGGAATTTGTTAATGTCCGGTTGTAGAAAACCTAAAGTTGACCTTAATTAAAATACATCAACCGCGTGTGTTACCGCGATGGTCTCTTTCTAGCGGAGTCCAGGAAGTGAACACGTTGTTGGAGTTTTGTTTGACGTAGGTTGTTCTAGGATCACTTCTTGATCATAGTTTCTCGACCGTGCTTTGCCTTCTCTTCTCGCTCTCATTTGCGTACGTTAGCCACCATATATGCTAGTCGCTTGCTGCAGCTCCACATCATACCTTTACCTTACCCATAAGCTTAAATAGTCTTGATCGCAAGGGTGTGAGATTGTTGAGCCCTTGTGACTCATAGATACTTCCAAAACCAGTTTGCAGGTGGCCCAACCAAGCTGAAGGAGGAGCTCAATGGAGATCTTGCCCTTTGTGTTGTTTCGTTCTAGTTGATCGGTAGTGGAGCCCAGTTGGGGTCGATCGGGGATCTGTGTAGCATTTGGGGTAGTCTTCTTTTATTTTGGGTTCCGTAGTCGGATCTTGATTGTATCTGGTTGATGTAATGCTTTATTCATGTAATTGTGTGAAGTGGCGATTGTAAGCCAACTATGTATCTCTTTCCATGATGTATTACATGGGTTGTGTGAAGATTACCTCACTTGTGGCATTGCTTTCAATGCGGTTATGCCTCTAAGTCGTGCTTCGACACGTGGGAGATATAGCCGCATCGAGGGCGTTACATATCCCTCCGTGATGGAGGAGACCATCCACTTGCCTCCCGCTCCGGACATGGTTGGAGAAGGTTGAGATGGAAGTGAGGACTTGGGCGCTAGAGCTCGAGTGTGCGGGAGCAGATGAGCAGAGGAGGAAGAAGGCGTGGATAGAAAGGTGAATCATTATCCCTTTATATGGGCGGACAAAACTAAGTGTCCCCACTTGCCTGGTAAAACTCGCTTATCCCCAAGCGCCGCAATTGATGGCGCGGTTGGGTTACCCACGCCCGTATTGATGAGAATCCCGTAATAAGGGGACACGATCTCTGCTTTGACAAGATGTGTCGAAAAACTGCCTCGCGTTATGTGCGGGGCTGGTTAAAAGAAACGGTTCGAATGATCACTGGGCCATGACGTAACGTCATGTTGCCAAAACAAGCTAGTGGATTAGATATGCAAAAACATTATTCTCTCTATGGTGAAATGTGGAACTTATTTTGCAGGGTCGGACACTATCCTCGTATTCAAATTCTTCTGTGATGTATTTGGAGAAGGAACCTGCCTTGCAATGCCGAAGACAACTGCGCGCCGGACTCATCGTCATTGAAGCCTGGTTCAGGGGCTACTGTGGGAGTCCTGGATTAGGGGGTCTCCGGACAGCCGGACTATCTCCATTGGCCGGACTGTTAGACTATGAAGATACAAGATCGAAGACTTCGTCTCGTGTCCAGATGGGACTCTACTTGGTGTGGAAGGCAAGCTAGGCAATACGTATATGGATATATCCTCCTTTGTAACTGACTTTGTGTAACCCTAACCCTCTCCGGTGTCTATATAAACCGAAGGGTTTTAGTCCGTAGGACAGCAATCACAACATACAATCATACCATAGGCTAGCTTCTAGGGTTTAGCCTCTCTGATCTCGTGGTAGATCTACTCTTGTAACACCCATATCATCAATATCAATCAAGCAGGACGTAGGGTTTTACCTCCATCAAGAGGGCCCGAACCTGGGTAAAACTTCGTGTCCCTTGCCTCCTGTTACCATCCGGCCTAGACGCACAGTTCGGGACCCCCTATGCGAGATCCGCCGGTTTTGACACCGACACTCCTTTTTGGCCCATTAGGCCCAACTACCCCCGTAGCCTTCCAGAAACCCTTTCGGTAATCCAATAATTATCCGGTGCATTCCGAAACTCTTCTGGAGACCAAATACTATATATATATATATATATATATATCAATCTTTACCTCCAGACCATTCCAGAGCTCCTCATCATGTCTGTGAACTCATCTGGGACTCCGAACAACATTCGTTCACCAACATACATAACTCATATAGTACTATATCGTCAACGAATGTTAAGTGTGTGAACCCTATGGGTTCGAGGATGATGTAGACATGACCGAGACGCTTCTCCAGTCAATAACCAATAGCGGGACCTGGATGCCATATTGGTTCCTACATATTCTACGAAGATCTTTATTGGTCGAACCTTTATGGTAACATACGTAATTCTCTTTGTTTGTCGGTATGTTACTTGCCCGAGATTCGATCATCGGTATCTCCATACCTGGTTCAATCTCGTTACCAGCAAGTCTCTTTACTCGTTCCGTAATACATCATCTTGTAACTAACTCCTTGGTCACTTTGCTTGCAAGCTTCTTGTGATGTTGTATTACCGAGAGGGCCCGGAGATACCTCTCCATTATACGGAGCGACAAATCCCAATATCGATTCACGCCAACTCAACAAACATCTTTGAAGATACTTGTAGAGCACCTTTATGATCACCCAGTTACGAAGTGACGTTTGGTAGCACACAAGGTATTCCTCCGATATCCGAGAGTTGCATGATCTCATGGTCGAAGGAATATGTATTTGATATTAAGAAAGCAGGAGCAATAAACTGAATGATCATATGCTAAGCTAACATATGGGTCTTGCCCATCACATCATTCTCCTAAGGATGTGATCCCATTATCAAATGACAACTCGTGTCTATGATTATGAAACCTTAACCTTCTTTTGATCAACGAGCTAGTCTAGTGAAGGCTTACTAGGGACCTGGTATTTGCTTATGTATTCACACATGTATTTAAGTTTCCAATTAATACAATTATAGCATGAATAATAAACCTTCATCATGATTAAGGAAATATAATAATAATCATTCTATTATTGCCTCTAGGGCGTATTTCCAACAACGATTCCCTATACTTGTGGGCCATCAGACACGCAAGCACCCGACTTGCCTGAGCAACCCACTCGGGCAAAGGGGCCCTACGTGCAAACTGGCACTGGTGGCTCCACGCACATCCCGACTAGCGTGAGCGAACCAGCCGGGGTGGGACGACATGAAGGCACCCGACTCGAGCGAGCGGACCACCCCATAGAGTGCCCTCTCGCACGAGCCGATGCACGCGAGCGTGCACGACCCCGCTGGCACGAGTGACGCACCCACACGGGGTGTACACCCCAACAGGCAGGTCTACCTGGCCCGTCGCGCACGAAGCACCGCGAGAAAGAGGCCATCGCACACGCGCCCAACGCCGCCCAATGATGGTGGCCCCGGGCACGCACCCGTGGGCCACTCGTCAGGGACCACCGAGGCGGGTCGCCCGGGCACACGTGGTCTTGGCATATCGGACAGCGCGGAAAGGCCCCTGTTGGACGCCACCTGAGAATGGACGGCGCGAAGGGCACTGTCACCCTCAAAGGCCCCCAGGAGGGTGGGGGGGGGGGGGTACTCCAACATCCTTTCTAGGAGTAATATTTAAGAAAAAGAGTGCTTTCTTAGTAAAAGATTTTTTTTGAACGATAAGCTACATTATCGAATTTGGCCCAGTAGAAAGGAAGGTCCGCTAGTTTTGCCCTCTGTGGCCCAGTCTACTCTCAAAATCACTAATTAAGGAGTACTCGCTGCAAAGATCACTCCGATTCCCCCTGTTTGCGACAAGTAGCGCACATGCAACGCGTCACTTGTCGCAACCTGAGAGTTTTCCCCTTTTTGTAGATCCGTTTATTCAAAACATTTTATCTCTTAAACTGTGCGTCCAAATCTCGAACCACTTTCACCGTTGGATTCCTCGTGTCGAGATCTTCAAAACTAGATCCCATGTTGATAGGTTTTGACGAACTTTTTTCCACGAGAAAAACTGGACAAAAAACCGAATGAAAAAACCAAACCGGGAGCACGGGTTTTTTCCATTTCCGAAAAAGGCACGTCCGTGCCTCTCATGAAATCACAACCGTGCCTCTCGCGGAAGCAAAATCGTGACTCTCGCGGAAAAAAAGAAGAGAAAACACTTTTTTTTTCGTTTCCAAGGAGGCACGGCCGTGACTCTCGTGGAAGCACAACCGTGCCTTTTGCGGAAGCAAAACCATGACTCTCGTGAAAGAAAAAACAGAAAACGTGTTTTTTTCCTTCCCGAGAGGCACGGCCGTGACTCTCACGAATGCATAACCATGCCTCTCGCGGAAGCAAAACCGTGACTCTTACGAAAAAAAAACAAAAAACACGTTTTTTTTCTGTTTCCAAGAGGCACGGCCGTGACCCTCGCGAAAGCACACCCGTGACTCTCGCGAAAGAAAAAAAACAGAAAACACGTTTTTTTTTCATTTTCGAGAGGCACGGCCATGACTCTCGCGAAAGCAAAACCATGCTCCTCGCGGAAGCAAAGCCGTGACTATCGCGAAAAAAAAGAAAACACGTTTTTTCGCGCAAAATATATTTTTTAAAATTTTTTTAATTGAAAAACTAAGGAAGACCGATGAAAAATCAAAACGTCGAAAATACCCAGGAAAAAATTATTTAAAAAGCCGAAAACGCGTGTGAAAAAAATCGAAGGGATCAAAGAAGCGCTTGTTAACTAGTTGCTCTCATCTACTCTCAACCCCACACAGTGTTTCTGCAATGGGCTGGGCGGGCCATAGACCTGGGCACCAAAGTCAACTAGAGTCCATTCCGTTTCCGTTAAGAACAAGGTCAAATCTTAGATGCACATCAAAGGCCTTCCTGTTGAAGAAAGCAAAGCATCGGCTAACAGAAACAGGCTACATCTGCGCGCTTGGTTGCGAGGGCGTCCAAAAAACCTGGATGGCTAAACCGGCGCGATCGCCGACGGCGGAGGCCCTGCCGGCCGCGGAGAAGTCCCGCTCCGCGGTCGGGTCGGGGCTCCGGTCCCTCGCCAGCGCCGCCTCTGGATTTCTGGATCGGTGGTCAGTCGTCGGGACGGGCGTCTCCAGGCTCGAGAAAACTCTCGGCGACCAGTTCCCCGAGGGTGAGCACTACTTCGGCCTGGAGAATTTTGGCAATACCTGCTACTGCAACAGCGTGCTGCAGGTAACCCAATCCCCTCTACTACGTCGTTTTGACCGGCCCGTGGTGTTAGCTGCATGTTCCGTGCCAATCTGGTGGTATTCGCATTCTATTTTGATTAGGTCGTTCCTTTCGAAACTGTTAGGGTATCGTTGATTGTTTGCGGCAGGCACAGTTCAAGGGACTAGCTAGTGAATTTTGTGTATTTGGCATTGTCATTGATAGATATGGTTAGGTAATTGTGCCTCTCCTCAGGTGATGTGATGGTGGATGATAGGGCTGGAATTCAACTCAAGTTGAGCCACGGCTCAACTCATTAGAGTCTGTTAAGATAACGAGTTAGCTTGGCTTGACTCGTTAGCATAACGAGCTCAGATTCAAACTCGGCTCGACTCGTGTAACTTGCGAGCCAGTACGTTTAATTTGTTAAGCTCGCCCTGCAGTGGCGGAGCTTGAAACAAAAAACTGGGCGGGCTGGGCAGGCTAATCTGAAGGGAATTGCTCTTGAGCTGGCCATCACTTCATGCATAGTGTGAGTGTTTTGCTCTTAGGCTGGGCGGGCCATGGCCACCTTTTGCCCTCACGTAGCTCCGCCACTGTCGCCCTGCCCACATGAGTCTCAGTGTCTGGGCCCTGCCGCTATGATCAGTCTCCGGATTGAGGTGGACGTGATGGCCGCAATGGTCGGGCTCTTGGCTCCGCTAGCTCATCCTCCGGCCGGCCACGGTGACCTTGGCGGGCTTTCCTCTGGTTGGTGGCCTTGGAGGCACCACCGGTTGGCGGCGCCGTCACCAGCCGCCCTTCTTGCTGTCTGATGCCAACTGGTTTGCTACTCCTGTACCCCTGTTTTCTTTTTGTAGACGAGCAGTGGGCATTTGCTTAGACATGGTGAGCTAGTTAAGCGGCTACTAAAACCTGATACAAAAATATAATTCACTGAATCAACTATGACTTGGTACTCTTCGCTCCATATGCTTCAATATTAGTTATTCCTTAATTTTAACTGTTCCAAGCAGGTTTACCTTTAGAGTTGCAATGTCGGTATTCCTACTCCCATATAATAAAATTCCAAATCCAGGAACCCTGGCACTTTTATTGTGCTCTTGCATTATATGCCCCCCACCCCCCTGGTTTGTTTGAAATATGCAAGAATTAGCAAACATTTACAGCAGGGTGATATGCCCTTAGTCCTCTTATCCATGTTCAAGAGTGCATGATGAATGACTAGTCTAATGGATCCTGTGAAACAAATCAGACAACATATCTGTTTGGCATTACTGATTGTGGATTATTGATATTCTCAAATCCATTAAAATGAAGAAAATGAGTCCGGCAATAGCACTGGTTCTGTTTAATGTTTCGTCGCAGTTAACAGGGAAGGGGGTTGTTTCCATATAATTGAAGGGAAGTGTTATTCCTGACACAAAGCAACGGTTAACATCCCTGTGTTGCCTATTTGTTAGCATAGATGTATTATTGTGGGCCTTTTGCCTAGTACTGTTGATAGCATTCACTGTTTTCTGATCAGGATCATCTTATACAAATGAAAAATATTATCCGTTTTCAATTATTTGTTATCCATGTTCAGTTTTGGTTCCTGTTGTCATTTGTTATTTTAATAAATTATTGGTTCTTTACCCAGACCATCCGTTCATGCTTGCTACAAGTACTGTGCAGTTATCGGTGTGTCATGTACTATATTAAATATGTCCAAATTATACTTTTATTTCAGGCACTTTATTATTGTATTCCGTTTCGGGAGCAGTTGCTGGAATATTATGCAAATTACAGGAATCCAGGAGATGCTGAGGAAAATTTGTTGACCTGCTTGGCAGATCTTTTTGCGCAGGTGAAAATACAAATACTGTTATTAGCTGATATACTGCTACATTTGATAGGTTGTTGCTCTAAAAAATCAATTAGGGTACCCACTCTATCACTAACTAGTCAGTGCACACATGGATTCCATGTCATCATAAAATTTAAAGATGGTAATCTTGAAGATTATTGGTTTTACTAAAAATATATGCTTACCAATAGATTGATTTTTTTCTCATACACGGTTCAAATCACTGTGTCGTCAAGTCATGAAGGGAATGGGAGTCAGTTTTTTTAGTTTTTTTTGGTGATTCTTAGAGGAGATTATGGTAAGTAATTAGAATTCTGATAGAAATTAATGGATAGCAGAACCAACTTAATGACTGAGCTATTTGATTCCATTAATCAGAGGGTTATAAACTGTGGTTTGACAGAAAGTAGGGCAGAGGTAGCAAAAACTGAAGAATCCATTCATGCTTTTTGTATCTGTGGTGTAAAGATAGCAGGTCCTCCAACAAATCAAGTAATCAATCATTCGTAGTTTTGACCATCAGTATGTCGAAACTAAAAATAATCTAGATGTTCACATGAACTGGGATCCACAAATTTTTGAAATATACTTTGATAATCTATATTTTTTGGTGATTGATAAGTTATGATGATTTTGTTCAAAAGAATAAAGTGGTAGCAGCAATTCATTCTAGATTTTTTTTCGGAAACACTAACGCCCACACATGTGGCAACATTGCAACTCGCCCACACGCCTGGATCACCGTACAGTTAAGTTTGCACGAATCTTGACACACCGAGGCAGTTTTCGTGTGCCACGTAGGACAAGGCCGGTGTGTGGGCGTTGGAGAGGTCGCCCACACGCCTCACAGCACGTGGTTGCCAGCTGCGCTGTGTGGGCGAACTAGTTTCTGCCCACACAGCCACCACCTAGTCCACGCGCGTGTGGGCAAACTGCTTTTCGCCCACACGACAGTCGTACGTTGTTGGATGGCAACTGCAGTTGCGCGTACTGGCAACTAGGTAAACACACATGGCAATTATGATTCGTTTGCTAGACGACAACTGCAGTTGCGCGTACGTGGCAATCAGGTAAACATACATGGGAACTGTGATTAACCACACGTGGCAACTAGGTAAACACACACGACAACTATTGTTTGACCATATGTGGCAAGTAGTTAATCACACACAACAACTATGGTTTGATTACACATTTACACGTGGCAACTACCATAAATTAGACATGGCAACTATAGTTAACCAAAACAGAGAGAGTTGCCATGCTTTTACAACCATATTTGCCATCCCGGATAACTACATCTACCATCCCGGATGGCAACTAAATCGTCATCCCGCGGGTACCTATTTTAGCTGCGCCAGGACGTGTGGGCATATTTTGCTTCGTGCCACACGCGCAGGGTGGGGATGGGTAGTACTTGTTGGGCGTGTGGCACGAAGTAGCTGCGCCCACACGTGTGGGCAATTCTACTGTTCGCCCACACACAGCCCGTGTGGGCTGCCCCCTGCTCATGCCACACACGGTGTGTGGGCGAATACCTATTATGCCACACATGTGGTGGATATCGGCGTCCATTTTTTTCTTACAAAAAAGTCAATTATGACATATTATAACAAGTGAGAGAAGCAGGCAGCAGTTAAAGTGATACTTTTGAGACCGTGTCAGTATCTAAAACGTCCTATATTGAGTGATGGAGGAGTACTAAGAGCACTAATAAGTACTTCCTCTGTCCCGTAATATAAGAGTGTTTTTGACACTACACTAGTGTCAAAAATGCTCTTATATTATGGGGCGGAGGGAGTAATAAAATTACATTGTTTCTTGACAATCCGGACTGAAATTTTTCCTCACTATATGGCAGTTTTTTGTGTGCTCGCGCATGTATGTGTTTGATTTGGGGAAGAGTACTTGAACCTGAGAAAACTATATTATACTCCCTCCGTTCCTAAATATTTGTCTTTCTAGAGATTTCAAATGGTTACCACATACGAATGTATATAGACATATTTTAGAGTGTAGATTCACTCATTTTGCTTCGTATGTAGTCATTTGTTGAAACCTCTAGAAAGACAAATATTTAGGAACAGAGGGAGTAGAATATAAATAGTGGTTTCTCATTATTTACACTTTCTGGGCAGTGATTGGACACATTATAGTCATAGATACTAGATAGTACCGTAGTTAATTTGGTTTGTCTCAGCTGTCAGTTTTGCATGGTGCTTGCTGAAAATTTTAATAATTTTTTCGTATAACTGTCTTAACTCGTAAAAATATGACTTCTTAGATTAACTCACCTGCAACCAAGGTAAGACAGCAGACATGTTATTAGTTTCTAGTAGCTAATGACTCTCCATATTTATGATTTCATGAGCATGATGTTATTTGGTTTGCACATGTTACCTGAAACTTCTGCACATTTTTGTTCGTCTAGTAACAACGGTTACTCATAACTTGCAGATAAGCCTATCGAAGAAAAAGACTGGTGTTATTTCTCCAAAACGTTTTGTCCATAGAGTGAGGAAACAGAATGAATTGTTTCGTAGTAATATGCACCAGGTAACTTGCAGATAGCTTACAAAGCTTATTAATGCTCAGGTATTTATTTATTTGGTAACTAGATTAGCTGCGCGCTACCCGTCATTCACATGATCATTCACCAGGCAAACCAGTACGTAGACCGTGGAATACATTTTTGTATACAAAGGAGATGAAAACCAAAGCTTGACTAATGTATGCATATATAAACACTGACTAAGCAATTATCTTTTCATGAATATGCAAAGCTTGCGTATCTTTTCATTGATAGAAGGAATTAGAATGAATACAGATAATAGAAGGAATTAGAATGAGTACAAATAAGGGTACAACACATGGCACAAATGCAAGGAAGCGTGAGCATGGTGCCCGGAGTAGAGGACAAGGGATGCTCGGCCTGAACAGAGGAAACTACACAGCTGGACTCACTAAGCCCCGAACAAGGGAGGCAGGCCGAACTAGCAAGACGTCCAACATCACCAAAACCAACTCAGGGGACACTGTGAGCGAGCAAGATAGCGCCTTCAAGAAGGAGAACGACGCCACACCGCTGCCGCCATCCGGTCCATAGAACCGGACATAGGTTTCCCCTGAGCTCGAAAAGGGGCGTAGATGAAAGCCGTGGCAGCGCCTCCAAGAAGGAAAACGACACCCGCGAGCGTCGCTGCCAGCATTGGCAAGCCGAGCAGAGACTTCTCCTTGGCCTGATTCTGTGCAATCCCATAGCCTCCGGATGCAGAATCTGAGATGAGGAAGCTGCTGTAGGCCGGAGCCGCCATGTCTGGAGGGGGGTTGGCCGCCGGAAGGTGGCACCTGGCACCACCAAACACGACAAGGGATCTGGCATCAAGCGAGGCGTGGAGGTGTACAGGGTCGGTGGTGCGGCGAGGTTGAGAGAATCGGCGCAGGGGAAGTGACGACGACCAGCGACGCCGGCAAGCTAGGACTGCAGAGTGTAGATCCGAGTTGCATAGCCGTCAGGACGTTGACGAGCTGTGTGAGCTGGAAGGAGCAGGGCTACCGAATCGCCGGGGCTAGAGCTGCACCGGCAGAGGACACCGACAAGCCACGAACACTGGAGAACGCAGGTCTAGAGGCCGCCAGGGCTGGAGCAGTGCCAGCAAGGGTCCACTGCGAGGCGCCACACAAACACCACGATGTAAGATTTGGTTAAGAAGCGTTCCTACTCTCCCTTGGGAGACCCGTGTGCGTTTGTTTATTGATGGCAACACAGCCTTGCCGTAGCGTACAAGATAGATACAGGAGGGAAGAGATAGATGTAGTTTAAGATTACATGTAGTCATAGTTCAAAAAAGCGCTAGGCGTAAATTGTGCGTTTTGCCACCGCCTTGCGCTTTACTGACCAAAGTGTATGCTTATGCGCAATTATGCGCAGATTAAGCATAGTTACGCGCAATGCGTTTTGCCAACGCCTAGAGCCTAGGCGTGCTTAAGCGCTCGCTTAGGCGCGCCTTTTTAAACTATGCATGTAGTGCACAACTCAAACTCTTAACACACGACACAGGCCGGCGCGCCGCCAAAGGCACCCGCCGCCGGGGAATCGACCACGTTGCCTCAACAACTGCCACGCCGGAGCCTCCACCGCAGATTGAGGGAGGTGGGCGCCGCTGGAGACGAGGGCCACCGCACGAGGCAGGCCCGCGACCGTCCGCAGCTCCTGGGTCCACATTCCTGCCAGCCGCAACGCCAGCAGCAAGGCCTACATATGAACCTACAAAAGCACCTACATATGAAGGAAATACATTTATATATGTATATATATACTTACAAAAGGTAATGTATATACAGATAACAATAAGAGAATACAATACAAATCAGACAATTATCAGATCACCTTGTTTATTTGCAACCAAATCATTATGATAGTCAATGTGGCATAATCTGGAAATAATATAACTTACTCCCTCCGGTCCGAATTAATTGATGCAACCTCTATACAATGTATATATATACTGGGAAGGGTAAGCTATAAGATAAGAGATCATATGGCACCGTCACATTTATAGATTTCACATTAGCATAGGCCAGTGTTATAGTGATGGTACTCCCTCCATTTCAAAATAATTGAAGTTCTAGGATTGTCCTAAGTCAAACTTTTTGACCCAGCCAGCTGCAGCAATCGCAGCACCAAAAGTGAAGCTTTTAGTGCATCAAAAATATAAAAGATTTGCCTGCAAGTCACCAAAACAGCTTGTCTACTTGTGCATGTTGTGAGAAGCAACCGAGAGGGAGGGAGGGAGGGAGGGCACAACAAGAATAACACGACGATCAGAGAGTAATCTGGTCAATATAAAAGAGTTGCAATGTAAGTCGAGGAACACGAGCAACATGAAAAGATGAAGTGCTAAGAGTGGCATGACTAGCGATAGGAAGAGAAGTACCATATGCGGCAAGAACATGAATACAATAATCTAGAACTCTAATGGATGACAGAGCGGAAGAATCGGGAGTCATATGGAAAGATGCTCCCGAATCAACAATCCACGGGGATGTACCTAAGGATTGGCTCGATGTGGCCATTGGAGGATGCGTGGTATGGAGAATCCGGAGAATTTGATTGAAGACCGAAAATGAGATGTAATTGACCGTCAGGAAACACTAAGCTCCAATACAATGTGAGGAAATACGTAACTTGTATTTCCATGAGGCCGTATGCCGATATATATGCACGTACATGTGTGTTAAATATGCAGAAAACCCCTTATACGAATATGCGATGACTATATTACATGGCTAAGTATATATAACTCTTAACATTAGGGATATAAAAGAGTAATTGTTCCATAAGTAACTCCTCTTTGCTCTCTGTAGGATGCCCATGAATTTTTGAATTTTTTGTTGAATGAGATTGTCGATATTCTGGAAAAAGAGTTTAGTACCGTGAAGGATTCTCCTGAAAGCACATCCCCTGGAGGGGTGGCAAATGGTGAAGTTTATCATTTAGCCAATGAAGTTCGAAGGGAGCCGCTGGTTACATGGGTCCACAAGAATTTTCAGGTGACTAGTCGCTAAAATGCAAGAATGCGTTTCTTCCAAGAATTTTGTGCTTATAATCACCATTTTCATTTGCAGGGTATTTTGACCAATGAAACAAAGTGCCTGATGTGTGAGACTGTCACCGCAAAGGATGAGACATTTTTAGATTTGAGCATAGACATTGAACAGAATAGTTCACTAACAAGCTGCCTGAAGAGTTTCTTTTCCACCGAGATTTTAAATGCCGAGGACAAGTTTTTCTGTGACAACTGCTGCAGGTAACAATGTTCTATGTCATTGTCATTTTGATCCTTAATGTTCTGTCTCTCAGAGCAACAATAGAGGCTTTACGCATCAAATTGCTAACAAGAGTTTAAATCGTTATGGCGCTACTTATGGAATGGATCAACTTACCAAATTAAATCTTAGCTATATGTAAATACGTTCAAAACAACTACTCCCTCTGTTCCTTAATATAAGTCTTTTTAGATATTTCAAATGGACTACAACAGTAGACATATTTTAGAGTGTAAATTCACTCAATTTGCTCCGTATGTAGTCACTTGTTGGAATCTCTAGAAAGACTTACATTTGGGAATGGAGGGACTATTCTTAAAGAGGAGCTTGTAGATCCATTTTCTCAAAAAAAAAAACTTGACGTTGCTGCTGTCTTGCACTCAGATTGCGGGCAAGGTTAACAGTCTCAATTTGTTATGTTTTCTGCAAGTTTTTGTTTTTTGTTCCTCGTACATATTGCATAATCGTTTGTATGTATATAATCTACTCCCTCCGTCCCAAAATTCTTGTCTTAGATTTGTCTAGATACGGAACGGAGGGAGTATATATTTAGTTATTAAAATGATTGCTCAGTGCCTCAGATGTCTGTTTGTTCAGTATGTTCTGCTCAATAGGTTGTCAACCTGGTCCTCCCTAGACAGAGAAGTGCGTCGAGAACTACCATAAGTGAAAAGACCGTTTGTGCTGCTTTATTTCCTTTTAACACTGAAATTGTGGTGCACTGTGCAGTTTGCAAGAAGCACAGAAGAGAATGAAGATAAAAAAGGCGCCACAAATATTGGTGATCCACTTAAAGCGCTTCAAGTTCATTGAACAGCTGAGTCAGCACAAGAAACTGTCATACCGAGTGGTATACCCCATGGAGCTGAAGCTGAGCAGTGCCTCTGATGATGTGGATTGCGAATACTCACTCTTTGCTGTGGTAGTCCACGTTGGGAACGCTGCCAACCACGGACATTATGTAAGCCAGATTAAAAGCGGCGACCACTGGCTGTCATTTGACGATGACAGTGTTGACAAAATTCAGGAGTCAACCCTGCAAACGTTCTATGGTTCTTCTCGCGAATATTCTGGCAACAGCGATCATGGCTACATCTTGTTCTATGAGAGCGTTGCAAAGAGCTAGGAATTTTCCAGGATTAGTGCTAGCGCTGAAAATAATAATTACAGTGTGCAGGATGGGAACCTGATACCTTTTGGTTTCAAAATTTCCTCAGTTTATTTACTGCACTGCAATAGAATATAGAGTAATTCGATAAGTGAAAGTTCGACTAAAGTTTTTCTTGTAACAGAGACCAAACGGGTATTCAGATTCGGACAGAACTTGTATGGCGATTTGGCTCCTGAGCCCAGATGCTCCGGCAATCTGGACCGCCGTGCTTTGTCTAGGATGCAAAAAAGGCCATATTCAATGCTCACCTTAGAAAGCAGCCCTAAATAGGTCAACGGCCCAAAAAACCGTTTCTTTTGGGGTGCATTTTATATCTAAAATCGTGGCTCCAATAGTTCTCCCATATGCAAATTTGCTCCAACAGTTGTCCCATATGCAAATTTATGTAGTCACATTTTGAGGCAGCCTAGAAAACAGACCATTGTGCTGCAAAAGTACATCACGTACGGTTACAGCAAAATCAAAACCGCATTCACGTGTGTTCGGAACATTGCGCGGCCGCGCACCCGCAGTCCTTTTCCTTCCTGCGCTGCCACCGAGTCCCTCGTTTTCCTTCGCCCCTCCGTCTGCCACTATGGCCGCTCCCCTACGCAGCTGTGTGCCGCCACATGCCCTCCAGTGACTCCGTTGCCACCAAATCCGCCACCGCTGCACCTCCCTGTCGTCGGATCCACCTTTCGCCGTCCCACGGCCTCGTGTGAATCGATCACTAGCGCCGCTGCCGACCACGGCGTTTGGCTGTGGCAGTCCGCCCGCTACGCCACCGAGCATTGGCTTGGAACGTTTGACCCGACGAAGCTCGCCGCTCGCGATTTTGCATAATGTGTTGGAGGCTAAGTCGAGCCTAAGAAGAAGGGAATTCATATTGTCATGGAGCAGCGCGACATCTCGAAGAGCGATGGGGGCGACTATGGCAAGGTTCGTCGCGGAAAGTCCGCACCTCGTGCAAGCGGTGTACGATTTCTGAGTGTAACGCAACAAGCCAGCGAAGAAGGACAAGGCGGGCCCTCCGTCAAGGGTGATCAAGGGTTGAGTCGGACGACAAGGTTCAACCCAACGAGGATGCCAACATTGACCAGGACAATCTTAATGGCGAGTAGTTGTTCGTGGTTTAAGTTTGCATGTTTGTAATCCAATTATGTTAAGTTTGCATTTTTAAAACTTTGAGTATTTGAATTTAATTTGCAATGATCAAATTATAGATTGGATGTCCCATTGTAGGGCTCCTTTTTAGGGCAGCTGTTGGAGTTGAAAATTTTATGATGCCCTGAAATTACTTTTTGATACATTAAATAGTTTTTCCAAATGCTCTATTTATTCTAGAGCAGTCGTTTGGAGATGCTCTCGAGTCCAGAAGTCCAGATCCCCAATTTCCCTCTCCCTCCAAATCCGACCTCGCTTCCGAATTCCCTTCTACCCCTGGTTTGCTAGGCTCCACCTCGCCTCGGCACCGAGTTTCCGTATCGACTCTACGCCGCATAGGCAGCGGCCAGCCATCGTCCCCCTCCAGTGCCTAGAGTAACCCGCTGAAGTGGCAATCCAGCCGAACTTGTTTTCGATCGGAGCCGGGCACGGCGAGGGCGAATGGGTTCGGCTTCTAAGCCATCTCCGACGGCGGCCGCGCCTAGCCGGCGTAAGGTAGCGCTCTGCCTGACGCTCCTCACCCTGCAGTACGGCGCCCAGCCCCTAATCTCCAAGCGCTGCGTCGGGTACGCCGCGCACCTTCGTATCACCTCGCCCTCAAAGTTACTCTCTCATCTCTAATGCTTGGCTACTCCGGCATCTATCGCTGTATGTCAGTCCCTTCGTGCTGTTCCCGTTCGATTTGGGGAATTTTATGTGGTGGTGTTTGGGAAAATATTTGCCAAAAACATGTACTAGGCTATAGAGTTGAGCAACAGGGTGTCGACTAGGTAATGATGAGAACGAATGACACCATCACCTTCATGGGTTCAACAGATTGGTATAACAGCCTAGCCTGGACTGGTTGGGTGGATGCAGATTGTTATGCGCTTGTGATGACTGATGGCTTTATGATTGTTTCAGGCTGCATCCGGTTAGCAGAATGCTCATTATGTTTAGGGTGTTATGCTACTTGAGTCTTGAGTGGATATATATGCCATCAGATTTTGTTATTTGGCACCTGACAGTGCCTGGGTAATACAATGTTTTTTTAGGGATCTGGTGATAAAATCATAATTAACTCAATAGTCCGATCTTATTATTCATGAAACAGTGATGTGTAAGCTGTCTTTTCAGATGTTATCCTCTTCTATGAAATCATAAGCCTAGATGCAGAGTTCGTAAGGGCAAACCCGTGGGCGTCAACTAGTCGTGGCTTCGCCTGCAGCGAGGTGCAGTGGGCTGGCCCAGTCCGGGGCTTTGCTGCGCGCGTCCGCATCTGTTTGTTTATTTGTTTTTTCCCTCTTACTTTCTGCTGTGGTTTTTGTCTTCGAAAACACTAACGCCCACACGTGTGGGCGTTACCCAATTCGCCCACACGCCTGGATCATCGTTCATTGTCTTTTGCACGAATCTTGACACGAAAAGGTGAATTTGGTATGCCACGTAGGACGGGGCTGGTGTGTGGGCGTTGGAGAGTTTGCCCACACGCCCGCATCATGCTGTTTGCCAGCTGCATTGTGTGGGCGAACTGCTTTTCGCCCACACAGCCACCAACTAGGTCATGCGCGTGTGGGCGAACTGCTTTTCGCCCACACGACACTACTACCTTGTGGATGGCAACTGCAGTTACGCGAACGTGGCAACTCGGTACACACACATGGCAACTGTGATTCTTTGCTACATGGCAACTGCAGTTACGCGAACGTGGCAACTCGGTACACACACATGGCAACTGTGATTCTTTGCTACACGGCAACTGCAGTTGCGCGTACGTGGCAACCAGATAAACACACATTGCAACTGTGATTAACAATACATGGCAATTATGGTTGGACCACACGTGGCAACTAGGTAAACACACATGGCAACTACTGTTTTGACCATATGTGACAAGTAGTTAATCACACACGGCAACTACGGTTTGATTACACGCGGCAACTACCATAAATTGGACATGACAACTATAGTTAACCAAAACAGATAGAGTTGCCATGCTTTTACAACTACACTTGCCATCCCGGATGACTACATCTGCCAACCAGGATGGCAACTAAATCGTCATCCCACGGGGTACCTAACGTAGCTGCGTCAGGATGTGTGGGCATTTTTGCTTCGTGCCACACGCACGGGGTGGAGATGAGTAGTATTTGTTGGGCGTGTGGCACGAAGTAGCCGCGCCCACACGTGTGGGCAATTCTAATGTCCGCCCACACACAGCCCGTGTGGGCTGCCTCCTGCTCACACCACACACGGTGTGTGGGCGCATGTCGTATATGCCACACGTGTGGCAGTTATCGGCGTCCTTTGTCTTAGTGTTTTTCTTTTCCTTTTTCTGTTTTGGTTTTTATTTATTTATTTTCATTTTTGTTCTAATTTTTTTTTCGTTTTTTCCCTTCTGTTTTTTTCCTGGTTTGGTTTTTTACTTTTAATTTTTTGCGTTGTTTTCCTTTTTGATAGTTTTCTCTGTGAACTTTTTCCTAATGTACATCAAACTTTTATTTAATATACGATGAACATCTTTCAATGCAAACCAAACTATTCTTTTAGTCGATGATAGTCGGACATGGGTTATAGAAAGTTAAGAGCTATGGAGACAAACTTTGGAATCAGAAGGTTTTAAGCTTAGTAGAACTAAAGTTGAGTACATGAGGTGCGGTTTCAGTACTACTAGGGATGAGGAGGAGGAGGAGGTTAGCTTTGATGGGTAGGTGCCTAGGTGGTACCTCAGAAGGACACCTTTTGATATTTGGGGTCGATGCTGCAGAAGGATGGTAATATCGATGAAGATGAGTCATCGAATCAAAGCCGGATTGATGAAGTGGTGCCAAGCTTCTGGTGTTCAATGTGATAAGAGAGTGCCACAAAAGCTAAAAGACAGCTTCTATAGGACGGCGATTCGACCCGCAATATTGTATGGCGCTGAGTGTTGGCCGATTAAAAAGCGACATGTTCAACAGTTAGGTGTAGCGGAGATGCGCATGTTGAGATGGATGTGTGGCCACACAAGAAAGGATCGGATCGATGATATACATGATAGAGTTGGGGTAGCACCGATTGAAAAGAAGCTTGTTCAACATCGTCTGAGACGGTTTGGGCATATTCAACGTAGGCCTCCAGAAGCTGCAGTGCATAGTGGGTGGTTAAAGCGTGCTGATAATGTCAAGGAAGGTCAGGTTAGACCAAACTTTGACATGGATTAGTCCGTACGGAGAGATCTGAAGGACCGAAATATCACCAAAGAACTAGCCATGGACAGGGGTGTGTGGAAGTTAGCTATTGATGGGCTAGAACCATGAGTTGGTTTCGAGATCTTATGGGTTTCAGCTCTAGCCTACCCCAACTTGTTTGGGACTAAAGGCTTTGTTGTTGTTGTAGTTGAACATTTTTTTATATACAGTGAACTTCTTTTAGTGTATGGTGAACATTTTTTAATACAAACTAAACATTTTTTATCAGATGCTGAACATTTTTTTAATACACATGAAACTTTTTTAGAACACACCGAACATTTTTTGAAAAAACCCCAAAAGAAAACCGAAGAGAAAAACATCCAACAGCCAGTTTTTCCAAAAAAGGGAAAACAAAAAACAAAAATACGCTCAATTGTGCTTGCTAGATGGGGCCGGCCCATTTGCGCTCCCTTCAGGTTTCGCCTGTGCTTTTTGATGTCTATGGGGGTCGATCAGGATGTCTCGTTCATAAGTGCTTGAATAGGAAAATTTCTTGATCCTGGTGACTACCTGGGAAATGATTCTATGCCCGAAATGCTTAGAATTTCTTTGAATGCCTGAATTAAAACAGACAATCCCTGTCAATAATTACCCAGAAGTCAATCAAAACTCGGTATTTAATGTTTAAATTTTGACAAAAAAGAACCTTTGAGAAGAAAACTAGTTCCCACTGGCTGATGATCTGAAACCAGTACTACCTGTGGTCAGTGATTTTTTAAACAAGCAGTTTTTAACACTTTGTCTCAGTCAATCAAATTGCCAGACATGTTTTCTTAACAATTGATGAATCAGATGGACACATAGTTCGCTAATATTTAATAATTTAATATTTATGTAATATGTAAAACTGCATCAGTTGAGTTCTTGCCAGATCCCTCAGTCACTATGGTGCCAGAAATGGCTTTGTTGGCAATTGATGAATCAATGGACACATACTCTGTTTGTTAATGATGTAATACTCTTGTAAAACAGCACTAGTTAACAGTTAAGTTTTGGGCATTGCCCTTTAACAATTCCTTAGAGCCAGGTTGTGTATTTCATGATCTTGGACCGTGGATTTCCTTCTACTAACGAAATAGTCGAACAAAGTACTATCTGGATGTGCTTAACCCATTTTGTTGCTTATATTGCTGCAGGCAAGGAGTCATAGTGACTTCATTAGTTCTTGCAATTGAATTCTTAAAGGTATGATAATAATTATATAACCTAGATTGTTCTTTACCGTGACATTCTGTCATTCTGTATACATGTGTACAGGTTATATGCGCGGTCATTTTATTGGTGGCAGAGGGTAGTCTGAAGGCGCAATTCAGTAATTGGAGTCTTGTTGGATCACTGACTGCATCAGGACTTCCTGCTGCCATCTATGCACTTCAGAATAGCCTGTTGCAGATATCATACAAGAATTTGGATTCCCTGACCTTTTCAATCCTTAACCAGACCAAGCTATTATTCACAGCATTCTTCACATATCTTATTTTGGGGTATGCTGATTACCCTATTTGAATTACATACTGTTAAGTCTTGACAAGTGACAACATTGAAGATCCTGTGATGCATTAACCATGAAAATGTAGGCAAAGCAATACTTTGGACTTTCTGAATGAATAGTATTCGATTTGTAATGTCATCACGCTGCATGAACAACCACTTCTTGCTTATTTTGGTAACTGTAGCTTGATGCTATTAAGTTTGATTTGTCTTGAGCATAGCTCCATGGAAAGGCAGCATGTTATGACCGGTTTGGTCTATACTAGGAAGAGGCCCACCAGTCACTAGTATTAGGGGCTTGGCCCACAAGTTATCTTAGGCAAGTTATTTTAGGCAAGTTATCTTAGGCTAAAGTTATAATTACTAGTTGTAAGACACCGTTGAAATCAGGCAATAAAGATATTATCATCTTCTGTTGCCCGGCTCCTTGAGGAGCCGGAACCCTAGCCGCCGCCGCCTCTAAACCCTAGCCGCGACGGCGCCTGTCCGCCGGCGCGCCCGCTCAAGCCCTCGTCCCCCTCCTCCTTGCCCATACAATCTGCACCGGAGGCCTGGTAGGAACCCTAGTCCTACCAATTTGGTATTCAGAGACACCAGCTCGATCATGTCGCTTCCTCCATCACCGCCGTCGCTGCCAAACACCACCGCCTCGCCTACGCTGCCGCCAGCCCCGTCCGCGTCCATGTCGGCGCTCACATCCGGGACGGCCACCCCGACAGCGCCGACCGCCACCGCGGCAGAGCCGCCCCCATCCTCTCG
This sequence comes from Triticum urartu, assembly GCF_003073215.2. Lineage (NCBI taxonomy): Eukaryota > Viridiplantae > Streptophyta > Magnoliopsida > Poales > Poaceae > Triticum > Triticum urartu. The sequence goes on along the minus strand of NC_053027.1, from coordinate 237,022,904 downwards.
CCCGAGGAGGTCTCGGGCACCCTTCGGGAGCTCGTCCAGGCGGTCAAGGGCATCAGCCTCTACCTCGCCGAGAACCAGCCCCCGCCGCCGAGCGCCGCCACCACCGCCTACGGGCCGCCGCCGCTCCCATGGGCCGCCCCGGCCTTCCAGTCGCCCTACGGAGGGCCGCCCCCGCCGCCGCTGCTGCTGCAGCATTACCCGACCGTGGGGCACCCTTGGTCCGCGTGGCCGGCTGCCACCGCACCGCTGGGGGGCCCCTCCTAGCAGCTTCTCCAGGCGCCTCCGCCGGCTACTTCGACGCTGGCTGCGGCGCCGCAGCTCCTCCAGGCACCGCCACCGTCAACTACATCACCACCCGCACCCAGGCCCACGGGTCGGCCCCTGCACCAGGTGCAGTTTCCGCCATCACCGTCGCCAATTCCCGCGTGGGCGGCCGGCTCGTCTCCGGGCCCGGTGTATACCACGGCGCCGGAGCACCCGACGCCCTCCCTCCGGTTTGACCGTCCCTCCGGCTCGGCGACCTACGCCTCGGAGATCCCCGACCCAGCACACTCGCTGCCGCCGACTGCAGCAACCCCCGGGCATGGCGGTCCGACACCCCCTCGCTTCACCAAACTGGACTTCGCCACCTACGAGGGCACGGAGGACCCGCTCAACTGCCTCAACCAGTGCGAGCAGTTCTTTCGCGGGCAGCGGACGCTCGCTTCGGATCGTACCTGGCTCGCGTCCTATCATCTTCGCGGCGCGGTGCAGACCTGGTACTACGCCCTCGAGCAGGACGAGGGCGGCATGCCACCATGGGAGCGCTTCCGGGAGCTCTGTCTTCTCCGGTTCGGGCCTCCTATCCGCGGGAGCCGCCTGGCGGCCCTCGGCCGTTTACAGTTCACCTCCACGGTTCAGGACTACGCCGACCGCTTCCAGGCCCTGGCGTGCCACGCGCCGAGCGTTTCTGGGATTCAGCGCGCCGAGTTATTTGTGGGTGGCCTGCCGGACCATATTCGCGTGGACGTCGAGCTCCGGGATTCCCCCGATCTCCAGACGGCCATGTACTACGCCCGAGCTTTCGAGCAGCGGGCCCAGGCACTGCAGCAACAGCCCGAACGGGGCGGCCGCCAGCCCAGTCGACCAGCGCCGACTTCCCCAGCACCGGGCCGGCCACCTCCAGTCGCGACGACCACGCCCCCGGCCACCACGCGGACTTTCCGCCGGTTGTCACCGGCCGAGCAGCAGGAGCGTCGCCGTCAGGGACTCTGCTTCAACTGTGATGAGCCCTACACGCCGACCCATGTCTGCCCCCGCCTCTTTTACTTGGAGACGGTCGACTACACCGAGGCGGACGACTCGGCCGATGCGACACCACCACCCGAGGCGGCCGCGGACACGCCCGCGGATCCCACGGCGACGGCGTGCGTCGTCTCCCTCCACGCCCTCGCCGGCATCCGTGGCGAGCGGACCATGCCGCTGCCGGTGACGATCCATGGCGAGCGGCTGGTGGCACTGCTGGATACTGGCTCCACCCATAACTTCTTGCCCGAGGCGACCATGCGTCGGCTAGCCCTTCCAACGACGGGCGGGGAGCGCTTGTGGATCACGGTGGCGAACGGCGATCGCCTCCGGTGTCATGGGCTCGCCCGTGACGTACCCATCTCCATTGGTGGCGAACACTTCTCCATTACCTGCGCAGGGATCGACCTCGGCTGCTTCGACTTCATCCTCGGGGTGGATTTTCTACGGACCCTCGGTCCCATCCTATGGGACTTCGACGCGCTCACAATGACGTTCTGGCGGCTGGGCCGCCGCATTCGGTGGGACGACATTGGGGGCGCCGCGTCCTCGGAGGCCGAGCAACCCCTGCTGGATCCCTTCTGCAGCAGCACAGCGACCTCTTCGACGAGCCACGGGGTCTTCCGCCCGCTCGGGTGTACAACCATCATATTCACCTCATGCCGGGTACCCCTCCCGTGGCGGTTCGGCCCTACCGCTACCCTCAGCTGCAGAAGGATGAGTTGGAGCGCCAGTGTGCCCTGATGCTCGCCGCGGGCATCATCCGGATCTCCACGTCACCCTTCACCACCCCGGTGCTGCTCGTCCGCAAGTCGGACGGCACTTGGCGTTTCTGCATCGACTACCGCGCCCTGAACGCGCTCACGCTCAAGGACAAGTTCCCTATACCGGTGGTCGACGAGCTCTTGGATGAGCTCCATGGGGCGCGCTTCTTCACCAAGCTCGATCTCCGGTCGGGCTATCATCAGGTGCGTATGCATCCCGACGACATCGCCAAGACGGCGTTTCGCACCCACCATGGCCACTTCGAGTTCTTGGTGATGCCCTTCGGCCTCGCCAATGCCCCAGCGACTTTCCAGGCCTTGATGAACGACGTCCTCCGGCCCTACTTACGGCGGTTTGTGCTTGTTTTCTTTGATGACATTCTTATCTACAGCGCCACCTGGGCCGAGCACCTCCAGCACGTCGCCATCGTCTTCAACGAGCTTCGGGCGCACCACCTCCACCTTAAGTGCTCGAAGTGCTCGTTCGGGACACCTACCGTCGCCTACGTCGGCCATGTCATCTCTGCCGACGGGGTGGCTATGGACGCCGACAAGGTGGCGGCCGTCTCCGCATGGTCGACACCTCGCTCGCCGCGGGCTCTCCGCGGGTTCCTCGGCCTCGCCGGCTACTACCGGAAATTTATCCGGGAGTTCGGGCTCATCGCGGCGCCCCTCACGCGGTTGCTTCGCCGCGACGCTTTCGCTTGGGACGACGAGGCGACGACGGCGTTCGAGGCCCTCAAGGGGGCCCTCACGACGGGCCCCGTCCTTCAGATGCCCGACTTCGACCGCCCGTTCGTGGTGGACTGTGACGCCTCGGGCGCTGGTTTCGGCACCGTGCTTCATCAGGGCGATGGACCCCTCGCCTTCTTCAGCCGGCCTTTCGCTCCTCGCCATCTCAAGCTGGCGGCATACGAGCGGGAGCTCATTGGCCTTGTGTAGACCGTTCGTCATTGGCGGCCGTACTTGTGGGGACGGTCCTTCCACATTTGCACGGACCACTACAGCCTGAAGTTCTTGCTGGACCAACGGCTGTCGACCGTGCCACAACACCAGTGGATCAGCAAGCTCTTCGGCTTCGACTTCTCCGTCGAGTATCGGCCGGGCCGCCTTAACACCGTGGCTGACGCGCTGTCCCGTCGTGACTCCGACATCACTCCCTCCGTCGACGAGTCCGCCGGGGCGGTCCTGTGCATCCGCTCCGGGCCGACGTTCGGTCTCTTCGCCGACATTCGCCACGCAACTGCGACGGCCGACGACGCCGTCCTTCTTCGGCAGCAGCTCACGGCCGGCGACCTGGAGGAGCCGTGGCGCTTCTCTGACGGTCTGCTTCTCCATGGGCGCCGGATCTTTGTTCCGGCGCATGATGATCTCCGTCACCAGGTGTTACAGCTCGCCCACTCGGCAGGTCATGAGGGTGTGCAGAAAACCCTCCATCGTCTTCGCGCCGATTTCTACATCCCTGGCGATCGCGCCTTGGTCCGCGACTGGGTTCGGTCTTGTCAGACATGCCAACGCAACAAGACGGAGACCCTGCGGCCGGCTGGGTTACTTCAGCCCTTGGAGGTGCCGTCTCAGGTCTGGGCGGATATCTCCATGGACTTCATCGAGGGCCTTCCCAAGGTGGGCGGCAAGTCGGTCATCCTCACGGTGGTCGACCGCTTCTCCAAGTACGCCCATTTCATCGCACTCGGCCATCCGTACACGGCGGCGTCCGTGGCCCGGGCCTTCTTCGACGGCATTGTCCGTCTACACGGGTTCCCTACTTCGATCGTCAGTGATCGGGACCCTGTATTCACGGGCCATGTCTGGCGCGACCTCTTCAGGATGGCGGGTGTCCAGCTCTGCCTGAGTACGGCGTTCCATCCTCAGACAGACGGTCAGTCCGAGGTGGTTAACAAGGTCATTGCCATGTATTTGCGTTGTGTGACAGGTGATCGGCCTCGCGCTTGGGTGGACTGGCTTTCTTGGGCGGAGTACTGCTACAACACCTCCTATCACTCCGCCCTGCGCGCTACGCCGTTTGAGGTGGTCTATGGTCGACCACCCCCGCCTATACTACCGGTGGACCCGGAGACGGCTCGGGCAGCGGTTGCGGGTGACCTTATCCGCACCCGCGACGAGATGCTTGCTGAGGTCCGTCAGCGTCTCCTTCAGGCCCAGCAGCTGGCCAAGCATTACTACGACGATCATCATCGCGAGGCGGAGTTCGCGGTGGGTGACTGGGTGTGGCTGCGTCTTCTCCACCGCTCTACGCAGTCGCTTGACCCGCGCGCCAAGCGCAAGCTCGGGCCTCGCTACGCCGGGCCCTTCCCTATCTTGGAGCGCATTGGGAAGGTGGCCTATCGTCTTCAACTTCCAGCCCGCGCTCGCATCCACGACGTCTTCCATGTGGGGCTGCTCAAGCCTTTTCGTGGCGAGCCACCGGCGGCTCCTCCAGCGCTTCCGCCAACCGCCGATGGTCGCATTCTTCCAGAGCCGGCAAAGGTGTTGCAGGCACAGCTCCGTCGTGGCGTCTGGTTCGTCCTCGTTCAGTGGGCGGGCCTTCCGGAGGAGGAGGCTACTTGGGAGCAGCGTGAGGATTTTCACCAACACTATCCAGACTTTCAGCTCGAGGACGAGCTGTTTGCGCAGGCGGGGAGAGATGTTATGACCGGTTTGGTCTATACTAGGAAGAGGCCCACCGGGCATTAGTATTAGGGGCTTGGCCCACAAGTTATCTTAGGCAAGTTATTTTAGGCAAGTTATCTTAGGCTAAAGTTATAAATACTAGTTGTAAGACACTGTTGAAATCAGGCAATAAAGATATTATCATCTTCTGTTGCCCGGCTCCCTGAGGAGCCGGAACCCTAGCCGCCGCCGCCTCTAAACCCTAGCCGCGACGGCGCCTGTCCGCCGGCGCGCCCGCTCAAGCCCTCGTCCCCCTCGTCCTTGCCCATACAATCTGCGCCGGAGGCCTGGTAGGAACCCTAGTCCTACCACAGCATCGCAAATTTAACACGCTATACTGTTAAGCCTTCAAGTATTTTTTTTTATGGTAACAATCTATGAAACTATGACCACTGCTTTAGGTATAGAATTTAAACCGGAACGTAGGTGATGATCCGGATACCTGTGTGAACATTGGATATATTTTTGAATGGACCATGACACTATTTCAACAGATGAAATCAAGCCAGCAAAAAAGAAAGACATAATCATGCCTGAAGAAATATTGGCCTTCAGCTGTAAATTATCTCAAGGATTTTGACAAACTGCCTGTAATTGGTGGTGGGGTTATAAAGTGAAAATTCTCAGAAGGTGTTTTATCCTCAACCCTGGGTAATATAGGGTTAGTGCGGCAATGGATCCAAGTTATTTTATACGACCACTGGTATTTGGGCTGATATATTTATGCCCATTTCTGTGTTGCTATTGTGTAGTACTCCTTGAGAAAGGATGAAATAAGCAGACTTGACCTCCCTGCTAATTGTCAGAATTCTGATTCGACTGATTCCTTGATTAATGCTTGTGTTTCATACATTTAAGGAGTTGCCTCTTTCTTTATAGAAGTAAGTGTACTGTCTTTTGTGTTCCACATATCACATTGGTTTAATCCATGTGGGGCAGAACAAATCTTGGCAATTTATTTTACGGGCAAATAAACGTGTGTAATTGCGTTCTCTTAATAACTTGTTGGCGGGTGCTTAGTAGTACCCTCGGTATCATTGCTTTTCTATTCACTCTGCGGATAGATATCTATCTGGAGTGATTTCATACTCATTTGGTTGATTTCTTTTGGGGTCATTTTGCAGGCAAAAACAATCACCCAAACAAATTTTAGCATTAGCCCTCTTAATCACTGCGGCTGTCCTTTTAAGCATTGGGGAGAGTAGCAGGAAAGGTGCAAGTGGTGGTAGCTCTGATTATGTCTTACTCTATGGAATCATTCCTGTTACTGTTGCATCTGTGTTGTCTGGTTTGGCCTCTTCGTTATGTCAGTGGGCATCTCAGGTTAGACTTGTCATTCTACTTTCCAGGAAGGAGTTTATCGCCACCATTAACATTTTTTCAACAATTGCAGGTTAAAAAGCATACATCTTACATGATGACTATCGAGATGTCATTTATTGGGAGTATGTGCTTGTTGGCAAGTACCTTTCAGTCACCAGACGGAGAAGCCCTGAGAATATATGGTTTTTTCCATGAATGGACTTTATGGACAGTGGTGAGCTCTTTGTTATTTTGTTATGCCTTGTTTCCTCTTGCTGTTAGGTCAATTTGAGCAAAACAAAATCAGTACAATGCATTACAAACCCATAAGATCATAATCATAATATATTCTAGTTGCATAAAATAAACCGGAATTGAGATGGCTAAGTAAAGTGCGACAAAACCTGACAGTACACCTGAACTAGTTCCTGCCTCCCTTTTTGATGAAGGCATGAAGTTATGTCCTCCCTTTTGGATTGTATTCTGACTTTGAACACTGTGCCAGTCATGTATTTTTTTTTAAATAGTCCGTTATGGGATTGGCTAAGTATCAAAAACTTCATCTGCAATCTGTTTCCACTTTGCACCCAAAGGGATTTCAGTCTCTGCTACTGCCATTGTTTATGACGGTGGAAGAATATGGGTAACTACTTCAATAGAGATGGCCAGATGGCATGACATAGGGCGTTGAGTAGAAAATGTGTCAGGGAGCAAGGACATAATAGATTGTTAAACTACTACTAATATTGCTTGATTCCTAATTTATACATGCGGTGCCCCTTTTGTAGTCTTTAGAAATGGGCCATTGATTTGCGAGTCATATGGCCACTGCTTCCCTTTGTGATACTACAATCTTATGCTAATCATTTGAGGTAAAAGAGAAATCTTTGAACTGATTTAAAGAGCATCGCTAACATATCCAATACACACACTTTCATTTCAAATGATGATTTGGGCCATTCATGAGCAGGAAGGACCATTGACTTCCCTTTGTGGTACAATTTCATGCTATTTACTTGAGTTAACTGTATATAGGAACACTTGGAAAAATCTTCGCAATAATTTAAAAGTGCATCTGTAATATATCCAAATGTACATAGTTTCAATTCAAAAGATGATTTGTGGAAAGTATGAAAAATGCTGTACGTTATATGAATCTTTAAACCTCAATAGTAATCTTCACTCATTTCCTCAGATACCAGTGTTAATGAATGCTGTCGGTGGGATTCTTGTTGGTCTTGTCACATCATATGCAGGAGGTATTAAAAAGGCAAGTGCTTGAAATACCACTAAATGGAATACACTTTCCTTTCATTTGGTCCGAAAAATTGAACTATCCTTTTTTTCTTTTCTTATCAGGGTTTTGTGATTGTCTCGGCTCTCCTCGTAACTGCATTACTCCAGTTTATATTTGATGGGAAGCCGCCATCACTGCATTGCCTGGTGGCACTGCCACTTGTTATGACAAGCATATTCATTTACCAGAAGTATCCGTACGTTGACAGTAAGAAGAAAGACAGATAAACATGCTCGTCAGAGAAAGGTTTTACTTAGCATCAACAACGTAATACTGACTAGTATTTTATCCGACGGAAGTTGAAGTTGGTACTGAGAAAATGGGGCCATATTTGACCTGGAAGAGTGTGTATTCATGGAGTAATGTATCAACCATCTGTCGATCCCCACTGTGAACTGAATTATTACTAGCTTCACTAAACATGTAGTCGATTCCAGTTAATTTCATGTTGGTTGTATTGTCTTCTACTCTTGAGCTATTGTTGTGTGGGTCAAGCCTTTCTGAGTAGTATTATATTTTGAGCTGTTGTGATTGTTTGAACTTTGATCATGAGGAGAGGAGGGAACATCATCTTCCATACTAATTGTAACAGAACACCCCAAATACTAACACGGGTTTCATGCCCACAATCCTTATTGTATTCTGGCAACGTAGGGTAATATTTCTCGTTTCAATTTAGCACCGTCTTATGATGGTTCCATCATCATCAGACCAGATGAGTTGCTTGTCATTTTCTTGCTAACGTTCTCACTATGCCAGAACACAGTGGCAGATGTGCCCAATATGCTCCTGGTCCCAGCTAATGATAGGATTGTGGGGCCCTGCTCTGTCCACTTGTGTTAATTTTGAATGGATCGCGTCCCCCCTGTCGCCAGTACTATTTTGTAGCAGCTCCCAGTTACACCACTACCCATTTTGATTGTAAGGCCATGAAGAAAGAAACGTATGGTCCTCTGATGTTCATCTATGCTGTCTCCGGTGAGGCTTGTGCAGTTTCGTTTTAACTTACTTTTGGCTTGTTCGTGTTTCAGATCGTTGTATCATTTTTGGCTTGTTCGTGTTTCAGATCATTGTATCATTCCTATCAGTATACACTTTGCCAAAGGTTTGTTTCCGAGTCAAGCTATGTGGTGACTTCTTGGTCGGCAAAGATGGCAAGAACCAAAGGTAATGTACCATTACAGACATAACCTTTATCTGATAAACGGTGCACATCCTTTTGACAACTAGCAATCTATACTATTACCACAGAAGTTTTACAAGTCTAGTTTTACATAACTTATTGCACCCATGAATGAAGCTGCATCACTTGGTTCTTCCTGCATACCAAGGCTATAGGTGAACAGAAGGCAATATAATGTACATACGTCACTCTCCAACTCCCTACACAACTAAATTCGTTCATGCAACTGGGCAAAAGTTTTCCACTTGGCAGCCCGCTGTTGTTTCATCCAGCTTCAAAAAAACAAAATAAAATAAATGAGGCGTTAGTAAGCATGTACTAGAATGCTCTATTGATATAACGTACAAGTAAATCCTCAAAAAAAAAGATATAACGTACAAGTACATAGGAGTACTTGAGAAGCAAATTCTAGTTGGGTTTACCATGCATCTGAGGTCACGATGACTGGGAGAGCTGATTCCAATTCATCAACCTATGTGACTGCTGCGGGTGCCTGTCCAAATAACTCCTACTGGAAATGTCAGTTTCATCCGCAGCGTAGGGATCTGAATGGCCTGACGCAGCCGGAGGCGACCAGACGGGTACTACCCCACCTTCTCTCCCAGTCCAGCTGCTTGATGCCTCTGAAGTGGATGGTGCTATGCCGCCCTGCACACGGTGACGGTGTAGGGTATACTGCTGCTGCTGCTGGACGCCGTTGTATCTGGCAGCAGTGTCGTCGCTGGCAACTTCATCCCTGACTTCCATCCGAGTCTGAGGCTGGAAATGCACCTGTGATGGCACCTCCGGCCTAGTCACTTCGCTTTCAAAAGCCGCAGAAAGTTCTGTTTCTGTTTCAGCTCTGACCAAGGAAGAGGTGATGCTAGGCACCATCTGATCTGCTCGTCTCCGGCCAGCCATCGCTGGTGTATGGATAGTGGCACGGTCCACTTCCATATGCTGCAGCTCTTGGGGGAAGGCAATGGGTGGCTCGTCTGAGGAGTCTCCCAGGCCTTCCTCCATTCCATTCTCTATCTCAGCACGAGAGGCTGCCTCAAGCTCCCACATCTCTGACAGGGCGTCCTGCAATCTGGACTTGGCTTCATCTAGCTCAACAATGGGGAGAGGGTAATTGGAACCTAGCTCAATTCCTGCAGCCTGCAGCACAGACTCGGGTGCATCCCAGGGGTGGTGTATCCATTCCGTTGGTAGCCTCGCCAGCTCCGGCAGCCATCGCCGGACGTACTCCCCGCATGGGTCGAACTTGTAGCCTTCAAACTGAGAAATGCAATATATACAAAAAATCAAATCAATCGAGAGTGCTAGCTAGCTATTCTGATTATCTTCATACTGTATCATATAGTATGACCCGAAGATGATGTACCTGCGGGTTGTCAATGCGGTCGAGCTCACGGCCATCAGGCAGAGACCCGGAGATGTACTGCCAGCCCAACGCGTCGCTCTCAAGGTCGGCGTCCAGCAAGGTGTCCCAGAAGTACTTCATCCCCCAGCGCCATGGCAGCTGGAGAACCTTGACAAAGAAGCTTGAGACGACGACACGTATGCGGTCATGCAGCCAGCCGGTGGCCCAAAGCTCCCTCATGCCGGCGTCGACAAGAGGGTAGCCGGTCCTACCCTGCCTCCAGACCTTGAAATAGACCTCATTGACCACCCAGGGGAAGAACCTGAGATGAGCCAAGAGGGGCTTCTCGTGGCTGCATGGGTGGTTGAAGGCGAGGTACCTGGAGTACTCTCGCAAGCCGATGGAGCGGAGGAAGAGGCTGCAGCCCTCCTCGCCGTCGCCGTTGCTCTCGTTGCTCCACGTTAGCTGCTTCATCCGTACCTGATGGAAGACCTTGCGGACGCTGAGCTCGCCAAAGTGCAGGTAGGGGGAGAGCAGTGAGGTGTTTGCACTGTCGGCCTTCTTGCGGTTCACGGAGTAGTCGATGAGCGGGCCGTTGATGAAGGCCGTGAAAGCCTTGTCGGCGTTCTGCCACCCCGGCGACCACGCGCGTGCGAGCAGCGCGTTGCTCCCCCTCTCCGACTCGTCTTCGAAGATGAGGTCGTCCGATGAGCAGCACCTCGACAATTCACCTGTCGTTATTGTTCTATATAGGTTAGTAGTGATTGTTCCTCTTCCTCGAAAAAAGGAAGAAGAAAAAAAAAGCAGTGCAGAGACCTGAATTAATCCTCTTGGGTGGCAGCATGGGCGCGGGGGGGTCGACCATACAGAGGCACTTGTTCCAGAAGGGCGTGAACATGGTGAAGGGGCAGCCGTGGTCGTCGAGGACCTCCCATGGCTCGTAGAGCAAGTCGGAGTTGAAGGACTGCACGGTGATGCCCTCGGCCCCCAGCACTTGCTTCACCCGGTGGTCCCGGACCAGCGACAGCGGGTCTACACAGCGGGCAGCAGAGTAGCGCAGACAGCGATTGGTGAGCAACACATGGCCATTTGTTTGTGTCAGCTCACACGATAAGGTGCTTGTTATCAAAAAGGAAAAAAAGTTTGTTTCTTTTCTTAAAACAACTAGTACTAGTAGGAGTAGTAAGTTTTAACTAAACCGGACTAGTAGTAATAAATACTAGGTTGGTGGGTACAAGAACTTTTGGGAATTAAAGACCGAGTGTTCAGGGAGTAGTGTTTGATGCTAAACTTGGAGTTGTTTGACGTGTGGAGTACAGGTTAAGCTAGTAGTATGAAATGAAATATCCACGAATATGATTGATTGGCACACACATCACACAGGAGGGAGAGAGGGTACTGTTGATGCAAAGATTCCCCCCCTCCCCTCCCCTCCCCTCCATTTTCTATTGGATCGTGTTCGAGTGGATCTAGTTCCTTTCTCTTTTTTCTTTTCTTTTTTTAACAGAGAAGAGAAGAAATCTTAACAAAGTAGGAGTAGGAGTAACAGAGAGACCTAGAAAATAAATAAATAACCACAAGCAAGAGTGAGAGATGTAGGAGGAATCGAACCGTAGAGGTGGTTGAAGAAGAGATGGGTGGCGCCGGTGCTGCGGACGAGCTCCAGCAGCGCGGCGACGGTGTCGGTGGACCGTCGGGTGACCAGCCGGGTGGCGCCGAGCCGGCGCAGCGAGGCGTCCAGGTGCTTGAGGCTCTGGCTGAGCCACCACCGGGACACCCGCCCAGGGTAGTACGGCCCGTCCTCCTCCGGCGCCCACACGTACGCCGGCACCACCTCCCCGGCTGTTCGCGCCGCCGCCGCTAGGGCCGGGTTGTCCTCCACGCGCAGGTCCCGCCTGAACCACACCACCGTCCGCGTCCGCTCCCCGGCACCGCCGCTCATCGACGGCGACGCCGACATGACTAGGCACCAAGGCCTTTGTGCGATGACGAGCAGGTAGCTAATTACCAAAGGAAAAAGCTGGATAACGAGCAGCAGCTCAAGGAGCTGTCATGAAGCCAAGAGGCAACAACTTCTTGGCGCTCTGGTGAACAAGATTTGCTTGGATCGGCGAGGGTTTCCTGGAATCGTGGAAGAATGGAGAGTCGACTGGAACGCTTTCCTCAGGGCCGGTGCATGGGGAGTGATGTGGAGTAAATCTGACCGCCCCCTTTTTTCGTACAAAAAAGATTTTCTCGCTGGGAGGTGGGATGGTGGTGTTCTTGCAGAGTTGCAAGGTTTCTTAGTTTTGGTTGGGGAAGGAGAGCTGTGGTCCAATGGAGAGTCAGTGTGGTCTATGGATATTGGGATTGGTTGGTTGGCTTGGATTTGTTCTCAGCTTTTCCCTCTTGTCCGTTTATCCCCTCCGCTCTCTCCTCTCTCTATCTCACTCTCTGCTCCTCTTGGCCTTTCTCCTATCCCATAATATTCGCCTCCATTTTTTTCCGTCTCCGTGGAAAGGAGCTCGATTCTGCGTCTTTCTTGTTCACGCGGACGTGTGGGTGTGCTGGTACGTGTGTCTTGTTCATGTAAACTTGTGTGTGTTGTCACGTGTGTAGTTTATTACTGTTTACTACTGTACCCTCTCCGTTCATGTGTACAGTAGTTGTTAACTCCCGATCACGATGCATGCATGTAACCAAACACCGAGGGGAAATTGTTTTCTCAATGCACGCAACCCATATGCAGGGAACTAAACAACATGCATCTCACTCTCCCATGTAACCTCTAGAAATCGCTAGTATTGGTAATCAAACAACCCCTGGGTAAACCTTGTATGTGTCGAGACATGTCAAGTTGAGATTTTGTTTGGTAGCATGCATTTGGGAGACATGCTTGTCTCAGACTGTGTTTAGTAGTCTCTATTTGGGTAACTTGCATCAATGAAGTTTTGGGTGCCAATGCAACATTTCGACTATATATATATAAAGAAACTAAAAAATGATAAAAAGTTTGCCACAAGTAGTTCAACCATGGAAGATAAAATTATAGCATCCGCAGAAAGAAAAGCAAATGCTATTATTAATAAAAATGATATAATTAATAATAATAAGAATAAGAATATTGTTCAAAAAAGAAGGAAGTTGTTAGTGAAGAAGAGCAATGGGATATCAATAATAAGTTATTATTAGAAAGTTATGAGGAGGAGAAAGAATTAGTAAAAGAAATGTGGTTAGAAGATGAAAAATATGATGATTCGGAACAAAATAGTGATTTCTACAACTCACTAGATGATGTAGTTTCTTGGTTCACTTGGTATTTTTATTTATGAATTCATGGGACGAGTTCTTATGCTAGGGATCCTATAGGAGAAACCTCTGCGTGTGTAGTCCAAAGTGGTGTTTGAATGAGAACCTTGTGGCCGTAGAGAAGTGTTCCCTTCGGATGGAACTGCCTGGGAAGATGATAAGAATTTACCCCATTAATTTGCAATTAAAACTGCTAAGTGAACGCAACTAGCTATATTTGATGCAACATAATGATAAATATGGTGAGTACTCCCTCCGTTTTTATTTAGTCC